>NW_015162013.1:203630-212180 GCF_001447785.1 Gekko japonicus | reverse complement strand
AGCTCTTCTCCCCCCCCGCGAGTATCGCGGGTCCCCCTCTTGTTATTATTATTATTGACATTTTTCAGCCAACCGGGGCTCGACGGCAGTGCATAGTTCAGTGGTGGTTACGGATCATACATCCACTGCTGGTGGTACTGTCCAATAGTTAAGAGATTCTGGATAAAACTCTCAAAAGCCATCAGACACATCACAGGTTATCACATGCCTCTCTCTCCGGATCTATACTTACTGGATCTATGGAGAGACTCGGAAATCCCCAAGTTGTGGAGGGAGTGGATCTCGATATTCCTGACTGCAGCAAAGACAGTCATAGCCAACAACAGGAAGGATAAAAAAGTCCCATCCCTCACTCAATGGTTTGCTAAACTATGGGAATTCTGTTCTATGGACAAGCTGTCAGACAAGGTCTCGTCCTTTAATAACAATACCTGCGGTAGCAATTTCCAATTAAAATGGTTTCACTCTTGGAATATGTCTTTAGCAACGATATGCCTCCAAACTATAATGTACCAAGTAAATTCTATGATGTTCTACATTTTATGTAACTCTGTATAAGAACATACTGTTTAAAGGGCAGCTTGCCGTGTATCTCTTTTTATGTCTGTGTTTACTTTCTATTGTATTATCGTAGCTGAGTTATCGTTCGCTCGGTATTTGACTATGAAGTAAAATAAAATTATATATATTAAAAAAAAACACACACACACACAATTAAAAACATAAAGAGGAAGGAGAGCTAATAAGGGAACGCCAAGCGAAACAATGTCTTCACCTGCTGGTAGGAGATAACAATAGATAAATATACATGAAGGGGCTTCAATGAAAACCCCAGGACCTCTTTCCTTTGTTCACCCATCGTTTCAAGCAACGCAGACAAAAACTAATCCCACATCTCTTCCACGGCAGGTACAGCCGCTCTTTATTTCCCGTTTTACAAGTTTTCGGAACATCCTTTTGTCAACAGCCTAGACGGATGACTTGGTCCCCGCAAACGTTTTTGTTAGTTATTATTCAGCTAGCAAAAACAGCCACCTGTAAACAGAGACGGAGGAAACGTGCTTGTGGTTTCTTACCTCCCCAAGGAGTCCAAATTCACTCCTGACCGTTCATTTCCAAGCTTATAAGCATGACAATCCTGGCTCTTATTCTAGGCGCAAAATGTGTTGGCTGCTATACATGCAAATAACCCTGAGATGAGCAAAGGGGCCAGCATGGCAGCGATTTCCAACTCAAAGGCACAGATAGGCCCCGGTCACATGGGCCAGATAATGCGGGGGGAGGCATGGCTGTTCACCACGGAGCAAAATAAAGCGCGGTAGCCCGATCACACGGTCCCCCGAGTCTCCGTGCTTAGGCTGTTAGCTGGCGATCACACGGCGATGCTGCAGCGTGGCAAAGAAGCGGCGCAATCACACAAACGTTTCGCGTTTGTGCGCATGCGCAGTTCCACAGAGCAGCACTGCTTTCAGTTACGTGTTTGTGCGCATGCGCTTACGAAAAACATCTGGTTTGCGACGGGACGTGGACGGGCGCTGGATGCCACGGATACTAGGGTTCCCGCGATCAGACGCCCGCCTGTGCCGCACGTTTTCCGGATACTAGTGCACTTTCCTTGGTACTTTTAAACTCCACATCTTCGGCAGGACGCCACGGGTGCGCTACGCTTCCCAGATGTTGCGGTGTGATCGCGCCCCCAAAATCTGCCCGACATTCGTGCCTTTCGCGCGGCAAAATCTCCGTGTGACCGGGGCCATAGTTGCTTAGAGGAGAAAGGAAAGCTGTTCTGCTACACATTCCTCAGTTAGACTGAACTGTCTTGTGCTATTTTATTTATTTATTATCAAATTTATACCCCGCCCTCCCCGCAAGCGGGCTCAGGGCGGCTTCCATAAAAGCATAAATACATTAAAATGACCATACAATAAAAACATTATAAATACAAAGTGCTGGCGGCTGTTAAATTAACCTAGATGGTATATTGCTAGAGTAAAATTCCACTGCCCAGATGTTCCACAATGTTTCTGCTCATAATCAGTTAGATGTTAAAACCACAGACCAAGCTCTGCAGTAACTGCCTCTAATAGGGCCTGCAGTAGCGGCGGACCCTAATTAAATGCCTGGCGGAAGAGCTCCATCTTACAGGCCCTGCGGAACTGCAAAAGGTCCCACAGGGCCCTGATCTTCTCCGGGAGCTCGTTCCACCAGGTAGGGGCCGCCATTGAAAAGGCTCCGGCCCTGGGGATAGCTAGCTTGGCCTCCACTTGTGGGCTGACAGAATCTTTTTTATACCTGTAATCTACCCGGTTAAAAAAAACAGGCAGTGGATGATATAAAAGACCTCACCTGAGACCCTGGAGAGCGGCTGCCACCCTGAATAGACAATACTGACACCTTGATGGACCAAGGGTCTGATTCACGATAAAGAAGCTTCATGTGTTCATGTATCTATCATCCTTAGTAACTCGCTTGCTGACTGACTGAATAGTTCTTACATTTGTAATCCACCTTGCCCCAGTGAGAAATGCAGACTATAAATGATAATGATAATACCTATGGGAACATAAGAGGTACAGCAGTAGGAAATGTCTTCTCCTGGGTAAAAATGTCCAAGATCCTAGAGAGCCAGTCTGGTGTAGTGGTTGTGTGTGGACTCTAACCTGGGAGAACCAGGTTTGATTCCCCACTCCTCCACATGCACCTGGCTGGATGACCTTGGGCAAGCCATAGTCCTGTTAGAGCTGTTCTCTCAAGGACAGCTCTGGAAAGAGCTGCCTCAGCCCCGCCTACCTCACAGGGTGTTCCCTCTAAGCTGATTGAGTGTGAGCTAGCTCACAGTTTTTTAGCCTCCGGCTCACGCGTTTTTGTCTCAGCTCAGGAAGGATGGCTCCAGAGCAAACTCATTAAGGCAATAGCCAAATCACTCACTCACAACCTTAATGCCAGAAGCTCACCAGTTTGGTGCAGCGGTTAAGTGCGCGAACTCTAACCTGGGAGAACCGGGTTTGATTCCCCAGTCCTCCACTTGCAGCTGCTGGATGACCTTGGACAAGCCATAGTCCTGTTAGAGCAGTTCTCTCAAGGACAGTTCTGGAAAGAGCTCTCTCAGCCCCGCCTACCTCACAGGGTGTCTGTTGTGGGGAGGGGAAGGGAAAGGAGTTTGTAAGCCGCTCTGAGACTCGGGCGGGGTATAAATCCAATCTCTTCTTTCATCTTCTCGCTCCTCCACCTCCTCCTCCTCCCCCCACAATCTATTCCACTCCCTTCTCACCTTTCTAACGGGACTTCTCTCACCCACACCAATGGAGCAGTTCAGGATGAAAAGGCAGAGACTTGCAGATGTGCGGAATCATTACGATCGGACATTCCCCGGTTTTGCTTAGTCTCCAACTAGAGGCTGGGGGCTTGGCCAGTTACACCCTGTAAAGGGGCTGCACCTTCCCTGCTGGTTTGCTTTCCGACTTCTGGTTCCAGCTGTTCTTCTGTTCAGCCGGGGGCTCTGAAGTCGCCAGTATTCCGTTGACCTGACTCTGCCCACACTCACCCTCCAAGAAGGGCTTGTCCAGACTGATGTGTCACTGGGGGGCACCTTGCTGCAGTGCCGGCACAGGCAGCTACACAGCTGAGTGGTCTTCCCTTCCCACTCCCTTTCCCTCCCACATCGACACCCACCCTAAGCAGAGACAGCTTGTGAGCTGGAGCAGCAAAAGGATTCAGAGACCACCCAAATGGGGGTGAGACCGAGGCTGGATCAGGGGGAGTCACCCAGCCAGACCCGTACAACAGCTGCTGCTTGCCTTGGAAATGCAAATAAAATGCAAATAAAGGGGGCCAGGGGCAATCCCAAAGTCCACACACAGGCTGCAGAACAGCTGAATCCTAATGTTGCCAACCTCCAGATGAGGCCAGGAGACACACACACACCCCGAATTACAACTGAGCTCCAGACTAAAGAGATTGGTTCCCCTGGAAACAAAAGGCTGCTTTGGAGGGGGGGGGTTCTATTGGCATTACCCTGCGGATAGCCCTCCCCTCTCCAAACCCCTCACCATTTCCAACAATGCTCCCTCTAAGCTGTGGAGTCATGCGAGCGAAAATTCTACTTTGTGAGCTACTGGCATTAAAGTTATGAGCGAGTGATTTGGCTTCTGCATAAATTAGTTTGCTCTGGAGCCCTCCTCCCCGAGCTGAGACAAAAAAGTGTGAGCCGGAGGCTAAAAAAACTGAGCTAGCTCACACTAACTCAGCTTAGAGGGAACACTGGTTCCCAAGCTCTACCACCAGGTCATCAGGAATTTCCCGTCCTGGAGTTGGCGACCCTACCCAATCCCCTTCCCCTGGCTGTCAGGCCTCGCCACTCAGCGTCACATTCTAGAAGTGCTCCATGCGGGCCCACCGTGAAGAGGTGCGTTTGGGCACTGCTGAAGCCGGAAACGCGACTCACTAGCAGGCACCAGGGCAAAGGAGACAGGATCCCCGAGGGTGTATCCTGCTCCCCACTACACCCCTCCGTCCCTCTCAAGACAGCCCATCTTGCTTCCCCTAAAGGCCTTCAAGAGAGTCTGAAGACCAGCCTCTTCTGGAGGGCCTTTGAGCCGGATCCATCAATCGTGGCTCTGCAGGGCAAGTGGGAATTGCTGTGAATTGACGTTTCTGAAACGGCCCGATTGATTTTCCTGTATTTACTAAGCATGTTGTAAACTGCCATGTAGGCTGTTTCTTTGCCCGTGTTCGCAGCTGAGCACTGTCAGAAGGGGGCTGTGGCGCAGTGGCAAAGCAGAGGGTCCCAGGTTCAGTCCCCGGCATGTCCAACTTTAAAAAATTAAGTGTTAGGTTTTGTGTAAAGCTCTGTAAATTCACAGCTGAATTATGGCGACCCCAGCAAGCGGCTTTCAAAGCATGTGAGAAGCAGAGGTGGCCTGCCATGGCCTTCCTCTGCAGAGCCATTCTTGGTGGTCTCCCTTCCAAGCACCAACCCTGCTTAGCTTCCAACTTATGGCCACCCCAGCCAGGGGCTTCCAAGGCAAAGGAGAAGCAGAGGTGGTCTGCCATGGCCTTCCTCTGCAGAGCCATCCTTGGTGGTCTCCCAAGTACCGACCCTGCTTAGCTTCCAACTTATGGCCATCCCAGGAAGGGGCTTTTGAGGCAAGTGAGAAGCAGATGTGGTCTGCCATGGCCTTCCCCTGCAGAGCCATCCTTGGTGGTCTCCCTTCCAAGTACTGACCCTGCTTAGCTTCCAACTTATGGCCACCCCACCAAGGGGCTTCCAAGGCAAGGGAGAAGCAGAGGTGGTCTGCCGTTGCCTTCCTCTGCAGAGCCTTCCTTGGTGGTCTCCCTTCCAAGCACCGACCCTGCTTAGCTTCCGAGATCTGTCGGGATTGGGCTATCCCATGCCACCTTCCCTCCCATGGATCAGGTTGTAGGTGATGTGAAAGAACTCTGCCTGAGACCCCAGAGAGCCGCTGCCAGTCTGACCTTGATAGACCAAGGGGTCTGATTCTGTATAAGGCAGCTTCTTGCATTCATTACCGGCCGACCTCGGAGGGCTGTTGTAAGGATTACTGAGAGAGGAGCTCTTGGAAGTTAAAGTAAAGGTAAAGGTTTCCCTTGCTCAAAAGCCAGTCAAATCCGACTCTAGGGTTGCGGTGCTCATCTCCGTTTCAAAGCCGAAGAGCCAGCGCTGTCCGAAGACGTTTCCGTGGTCATGACTAAACACCAAGGCGCACGGAACGCTGTTACCTTCCCACCGAAGTGGTCCCTATTTATCTACTTGCAATTTCTTGCTTTCGAACTGCTAGGTTGGCAGGAGCTGGAACTAGAGATGGGAGCTCACTCCATCATGCGGCACCCGGGTCTCGAACTGCTGAACTACCGACCTTCCACAGCCTGCAGTTCAGCGTCTTAACCACTTGAGCTATAAACTCCTGTTTAGAATGGTGATGGTGGTCCACGGCGCGTTTTGGCTACTTCACTAAGACTGCTGTACGATAATAGCATATTGGGCATGGCTAGAAACAGAGGGGGGAAACGACCCGGGGAGCAGCGTTGCCAACCTCCAGGCAGGGGCTGGAGATCTCCAGATGACATAGATCAGTTTCCCTGGAAGGAAATGGCTGCTTCGGAGGGTGGACTCAGTGGCAGTATACCCACTCGGTCCCTCCCCTCCCCAAATCCTGCCCTTCCTAGGTTCCACCCGCCCCCCCCCCAAATCTCCAGGTATTTCCCAAGTGGGAGTTGGCAACTCTATCCCCTGGATATCCCTGCCAACCCCAGCAATGGCAGGAAGTATCTAAGAACATAAGAACATAAGAGATGCCAATGTTGGATCAGGCCAAAGGCCCATCCAGTCCAACACTCTGTGTCACACAGTGGCCAGAAATACCAGGGGCCATCAGGAGGTCATAGCCACTGATGGACCTCTGCTCACTTGCCCCAGCCCCCAAGCACCAAGAAGACAGAGCATCACTTGCCCCAGAGCCCCTATCTATACCTTGTGGCTAATAGCCACTGATGGACCTCTGCTCCATATGCTTATCTAATTCCCTTTTGAAGCCGTCCATGCTTGTAGCTGCCACCACTTCCTGTGGCAGTGAATTCCACGTATTAATCTCTCTTTGAGTGAAGAAGGACTTCCTTTTATCCGTTGTAAGCCGACTACTCAGCAATTTCATGGAGTGCCCACGAGTTCTTGTATTGTGAGAAAGGGAGAAAAGTACCTCTTTCTCTACCTGCTCTTTCCCATGCATAATCTTATAAACCTCAATCATGTCACCCCTCAGCCGTCGTTTCTCCAAGCTAAAGAGCCCTAAGCGCCTTAACCTTTCCTCATAGGGAAAGTGTTCCAACCCTTTTATCATTCGAGTTGCCCTTTTCTGCACTTTTTCCAAAGCTGAAACCCCAGCTGCCCAGATCTCGCCTCTCAAGAGCATCTAAGCCAAAAGCAGTCTGTACCACGTCCAACAGGCCTTCAGGAGTCTCTGAACACCGCAAGGGCAGACGGGGGGGGGGGGGTGGGGGGGAGTCAGCGTATTAAAGTGATTGGGGTGACGTCAGAGAGCGCCGAGTTGACAATTCAGGGGCCCCCTCTTCCTCCTCAGGCCCCTCCTTCAAACACACCCCTCGAAACATCTCCGAGGCACTGCAGAGGACAGACGGAAACTGGCAGGTGGATCGGTGGCGGACTCCCGTCTCAGTGTGGGTAATGGAGCGCCTGGCTGGGCTCCAGAGTGGCAGTAATGGGCTTAAATCGATCCAGCGGTCTTCTGTTCGGGCTGGGCTCAGGGGAGCAGATGCAGGAGGAGGTCAGAGTAAACAGTCCGTGGCATATAAACGGGGGGGGGGACAGGATTTTGGGGGAGAAACCTCCCGGCAACGGCCCACTCATTCCAAGAGGCGGAGGAAGGGACTCTGACTTCTGTCAACGGTTTCAGCGGTTGGCCATGTTGGTTGTAGGATTGCCAACTTCCAGACAGGGCCCGTAGACTTCCCAGAATGTAATGTATTCAATAGCTGCCATTGAATGCATGAGGTATGTGAAACATCTAATTGACTTGCCATGTTGAGCTTCGCCCTGGGCTAGGATCCAAATCCATCCAATCGCATTGCTGGCCCAGGAAGCACCTAGCCAATCACCTCACAGCAAGCTCCCTGAGTGGGAACGTCCGTGATTGGCCCTTATCTGAACAACCATATTGGTTGGTATTTGTACAGTGGGTGTGGCCACATTAGCCGGGAGAGTTTAAAAGCAGGACAACTGCAGTGTAAAAGCTGAACTGTTCTGTTCTGGCGATCAGATGTTGATCCGTGTTGGGAGCTGTGTTCGAGTTGAAGAATAAAGTCGTGTTCTTGCTGAATCACTCTTCGACTTCTTTGTTAAGTGAGCGACTTAACACAGAATTGCAGAGATCAGTTCCCCCGGAGAAAACGGCTGCTTTGGAGGGTGGACTCTGTGGCAATATATTCTGCTAAGGTCCCTCCCCCACCCAAACCCCACCTCCCCAGGCTCCACCCCCAAAATCTCCAGGTAATTCCCAACCCAGAGCAGGCTAGAACAGCTCGATTCAAGAAGAAGAAGGATAGAAAAGATTGGATTTATGCCCCATGGCCCTTCACTACCCAAGGGAGTCTCAGAGCGGCTCACAAACTCCTTTCCCTTCCCTGCCCCACAACAGACACCCTGGGAGGTAGGTGGGGCTGAGAGAGCTCTGACAGGAACTGCTCTTTTTCAAGGACAGCTCTTATCAGAACTATGACTTGCCCAAGGTCATCCAGCAGCTGCGAGTGGAGGAGTGGGGAATCAAACCCGGTTCTCCCAGATCAGAGTCTGCGCACTTCACCACTACACCAAACTGGCTCAAGACCAGTAGCTCCTTAGAAACCAACCAGATTTTTGAGGTAGAAGCTTTCAAGACTCAAAGCTCTCTTTGTCAGTATCTGACAAAGGGGACGTTGGCTCTTGAAAGATTACGCCCTGTTGTTCTCTGAGGTGCTACTGGGCTTGAATCTGGCTGACTTCTCTCAACAGAAGCCCACTGTAAGCGCCAGGTACGC
>NW_015162013.1:201311-203620 GCF_001447785.1 Gekko japonicus | reverse complement strand
GTGTCTACCCGCACGTGCGCCCCCCCCCCCCCCCCGGGACTCTTCTCTAGAGGTACGTGTCTTCAAACTGTCCTTTCGGCTTGCAAGATGCATGGCCTAATTTCATCCAGAGCAATCAGCTCCGGAGCGTGTCCCCGGATAGTTAGGAGGGAATTGTTGGGGCTGATGCGGCCGTCCTTCATCTGGGAGGAGGGAACTGGAACGGCCAGGGGGAAGAGTCGGGAAAAGCTAGCCTCGTGCTGGCCAGTGTGCAAACAGAGACGCCGGCTCTGCAAACAGACCAGAGATGGATGGCCAGACACTGCCCCTGCACTGGTGCTGCGGGGGGAGGGGGGGAGTTGCTGTATCCAAAGGGGACTGAATGAAGGCCTTTAGTCAGAGCTGGCTCCAACCCATTTTGCCGAAAATTCAAATCCCACCAGCCCTTATTGATATGGGGCTCGATCCAGCAGGGAGTTCTCTTGCACACACCCCACCGGAATGGACGTGAGTTCCACACCAGCACCACAGTGTAGAGATCAGCTTACCAGAACTGTGTAACACACACGCACAGACACACACACAAGTGAGCAGGGGGCAGGGTTTAACTGCTGGCAAGACAGAGCTCCCATATGTGACTCTGAACACATGAACGCATGAAGCTGCCTTACACTGGCTCAGACCACAGGTCCATCAAACTCAGGATTGTCTACTCAGACTGGCAACAGCTCCCCAGGGTCTCAGGCAGAGGTCTTTCACATCACCTGCTGCCTGGGAGAACCGGGTTTGATTCCCCACTCCTCCACATGCAGCTGCTGGTGTGACCACGGGTCAGTCATAGAGATGTGAAGGCTCAGAAAAATACCGGAAAAATTCGGGGGGGAAAAGTTTTTTTCCTGAAGCCTTTTAATTTTTTTCCAAAAAATTGTAAAAACTAAAAAAAGAAAAGAAAAAAAATGATTATGTAACATTTTATTTTAACATGATGAATAAAATATTTTAAGACAAGGTGTTCAAATATTTTCCAAATCATTTCTAATATATATATATATATGGTATCAGATTGATCTAATTTCTGTGCACTGAGGACAAGCAAGTCCTAGGTTACAAATTGAACTCTCCAATGCAAGAACAAGGTGCATTTCTTCCTTTAGGAGGTGCGATTGACAGAAGAAAATATAAAAGTTTCAGTTTTGTTTTTTGCATCTGGGTGGGTATTCTGTTTGTAATAATTGTTTGGATACACTATATTGTTGATATGCTAGTTGTGATAATTTCATGCCAAGTAAAAATGTCCATAGTCATATTTTATGTTCCTAAAGTAACAGAATGGCTTTCAATCTAGAAAAGACAAAAGAAAGGCTAATGTAGAATTTTTTTCAATTTTTCCGAAAATTTCCATTTCCCCCCGAAAAAACCAGGGGAAAAAACGGGTTTTTTCCCGAGCTTCAAAATTTCTGGAAATTTTACATCTCTAGTCAGTCACAGTTCTCTCAGAGCTGTTCTCTCAAGGGCAGTTCTCTGGAGAGCTCTCTCAGCCCCACCTACCTCACAGGGTGTCTATTGTGAGGAGAGGATGGGAAAGGAGATTGTAAACTGCTATGCGACTCCTTCGGGAAGTGAAGGGCGGGGTATAAATCCAATCTCCTCCTCCTCCGCTTCTTCTTCTTCTTCTTCTTCAGAATATAAGAGAAGCCAATGTGGGATCAGGCCAATGGCCCATTCAGTCCCACACTCCATCACACAATGGCCAAAAAGACCAGGCGCCCTCAGGAGGTCCAGCAGTGGGGCCAGGACACCAGAAGCCCTCCCACTGTGCCCCCCCCCAAGCACCAAGAATACAGAGCATCCCTTGCCCCAGACTGAGAGTTCCTATCTATACCTTGTGGCTAAGAGCCACTGAGGGACTTCTTCTTCTGCTTCTTACTGGAGAGGATGCCAGGAAGTGAACTTGGACGCTTCTGCATGCCAAACAGATGCTCTGCCCCCGAGCCACGTACCCACCCCTCCCCAGCAGGTTCAGCATCTTGTTTATATTGGGCTGCAGCCCTTGCAAAGTAGCGACATGCGCGCCGAGCTGGCACATCAGTGCAACATACGCATGGCCTACGGATCTCTGGCATGCCAATGAAGCATACCCTGCAGGGACGACGGCACAGCTCAAACAAGATTCCAATCCTGTCCAAAGCTCTTCTTGTCTTCCACACATCACGTTCCACCCTGGCCAGAGAAGTCAGGCCCCAGGGGAATTAGGGTAGCCAACCTCCAGATGGGGCCTTGAGATCTCCCGTAATGGCCACTGATCTCCATCCAGTTTCCCTTGGGGGGGG
>NW_015162013.1:199041-201273 GCF_001447785.1 Gekko japonicus | reverse complement strand
TCTGAGCCCCCTCCCCTCCCCAAACCTTCCCCTCCACTGGCTCCACCCCCAAATCTCCCATCCCGACACTGGCAACCCTAAACAGGATCAGGAGCAGTGTTCCCCCTAAGCTGAGTTCGTGTGAGCCAGCTCACAGCTCTTTAGCTTCCAGCTCACGCTTTTTTGTCTTAGCTCAGGAAGGGATGGCTCCAGAGCAAGCTAATTTATGCAGTAGCCCAATTTTATGCTTTTATGCTAGCAGCTCACAAAGTAGAATTTTTGCTCGCAGGACTCCACGGCTTAGAGGGAGCATTGATCCGGAGTCTACCAAAGGAAGGCGCTCGTCATCTGGAGCCATCTTCCTTCAGCGAGCAAAGGCGGCTCCTCCTTAGGGATGGAAATGATTGATCCAGCACTCTGAACTGCTTCTGCAGTGCCCTTACCATAAAGCCTGATCAATATTCAGCACATTTAGCTTCCAGACTGGTTCTGCTCCCTCTCCCCCCAGGGCACGGCTGTTTCTCCAACGAAAGCAACAACAACTGCACGGATGTCATGTCAGGCGTGCCTCTCCGCCCTTCTCCCACAGCTCCAAATACTGACAGGTGGCTACTGGCAGACTCCGGACATCTGCACGGCCAATGCTTCCTCTAAGCTGTGGAGTCTTGTGAGCAAAAATTCCACTTTGTGGGTCACTGGCATTCAAGTTGTGAGCGAGCAATTTGGCTGCTGCATAAACTAGAGCCCTCCTTCCTGAACTCAGACAAAAATGTGTGAGCCAGAGGCTAAAAACCTGTGAGCTAGCTCACACTCACTCAGCTTAGAGGCAACCAGGGGTCATTTCCTGCAGGAGCGCACAGGAGCGGAGCTCCGGCAGTAAGGAGCCCAGGGGGCGGGCCCATGCAACAAGCCCCGCCCCCTGCTCCCAGGAGCCCTCAGTCAGGCCACGAGGAGCAAGAAGCACCAGGTAAGTTGCAGAGCCCGACCCCCCTGGCCCACCTTCAGGTACAAGCTCTCCATCATCTGTGAGGACAGATCTGCACGTCCCCCCCCCCCAATAGCTAGCAAACCAAAACAGTCCAGTGGAGCCTGAGTGGTGGGTGTTGCCTTCTGACACACTTCCGGTGATGCCAGGGGGTGTGGCATATGCAAATAAGTCATGCTAATGAGTTATGCTAATGAGCCCCTGCACCTCTTTTTCTACCAAATGACCCCTGGAGGCAACACTGGATGGGGCTTCCTATCTCCCCCTGTCTCTATGTGCACCCCCCCCACCAGCATTCCCTTGCCTTAAATGAAAACTGGGAACGGGGGAAGGGGGGAATAATGCAGACCCTTTTATTTTTGCAAAACGCAAAATGCTGACAGAAAAGAAAGATGTAAGTTAAGTGTTAACTGGTGTTAAATTATTTAATGTATCGCTTTACGATTAATTTGCCAGTCCACTAACTGCAGCATTGTTTAGACTTGTTGTATTCGTTGCATCGCTCTGTGTTTCATTTGTTCGCCAGCATATTGGCTGTAGCCTTGTTGAATTTTGTTGGAAGTGACAGATCTGCGCGTTCCCCTCCCCCCATAGCTAGCAATCCAAAACAGTCCAGTGGAGCCTGAGTGGTGGGTGTTGCCTTCTGACACACTTCCGGTGATGCCAGGGGGTGTGGCATATGCAAATAAGTCATGCTAATGAGTTATGCTAATGAGCTCCTGCACCTCTTTTTCTACCAAATGACCCCTGGAGGCAACATTGGATGGGGCTTCCTATCTCCTCCTGTCTCTATGTGCACCCCCACCCCCCAACCAGCATTCCCTTGCCTTAAATGAAAACTGGGAACGGGGGAAGGGGGGAATAATGCAGACCCTTTTATTTTTGCAAAACGCAAAATGCTGACAGAAAAGAAAGATGTAAGTTAAGTGTTAACTGGTGTTAAATTATTTAATGTATCGCTTTACGATTAATTTGCCAGTCCACTAACTGCAGCATTGTTTAGACTTGTTGTATTCGTTGCATCGCTCTGTGTTTCATTTGTTCGCCAGCATATTGGCTGTAGCCTTGTTGAATTTTGTTGGAAGTTGTCAAATTTAAATAAAACTTAAGTTAAAAAAGAAAGAAAGACATAGGCCTGTGCAAATGGGCTTTCATAGAATCATAGAATGTTAGAGTCGGAAGGGACCTTGCAGGTCATCTAGTCCAACCCCCTGCACTCTGCGGGAGCACAGCCAAAAGACAGCCCTACAACATACCCGAAAGATGGT
>NW_015162013.1:181189-198353 GCF_001447785.1 Gekko japonicus | reverse complement strand
GTAAGACTTGGATTCCAACCCTCTCACCATCCTGGTTGCCCTGTTCTGGACGCGCTTGAGCTTGTCAACATCCTTCCTACAATGTGGTGCCCAAAACTGGACAGAGGACTCCAGGTGAGACCTGACCATAGCAGAATAGAGCGGAACTACCACCTCCTGTGATCTGGACACAAGGCTTCTGTTAACGCATCTGAAGATTGCATTCGCTTTCTTCACAGCCACATCGCACTGCCGGCTCATGTTTAGCTTGTGATCAACCAGAACACCCAGATCCCTTTCACAGGTGCTGCTGTCAAGCCAAGTCCCTCCCATTCTCTATCTGTGCCTTTGATTTTGGTGGACCTAAGTGTAGGACTTTGCACTTCTCTCCATTGAAATTCATTTTATTTGTCTCAGCCCACGGTTCCAGCCTATCTAGATCATTCTGAATCCCGACTCTTGTCTTCTTCAGAATTAGCAATCCCACCCATCTTCGTGTCATCTGCAAAATGGCTCTCCAACAGAATATTCTGTTACGGAATCCGTCAACGGAGACAACCTGGTCTCTTTCGCTCGACCCAGAAGGGAGAATTTGACAAGCTTTCGACTTCCACAGGATGTTTCATCAGGGCGGGCTCTCGGATGCCAGGGCCGCCCCCAAATGCCAGGCTTCACTTGGCACTGCCCGTGAGCCAGGGAGGAGTCCAACCGAGCCGAGCCGAGGCAGGGCTGACGTCAGACTATCAGGTCACCGTGTGCCGCCCCCCCCCACGCAGCCCTTCCCCCCTCCTTGGCACAGCTAATTTCCTGCCTTTGCCCTGAGCTCACGGCCCAAGAATGTCCAGCATGCGCCACTCGACACAAGCCAGAGAACGTGCCTTTTGTTAGCCCGCTGTCTCTGAGGTTGGCACGCAGCTCGAAGCTGGCACGTCACAGCAGCTGTTGCCAACTCCTAGGGAAGGGGAAGGGGCACGTGGAAGGAGAGATCTGTCCCACCAGCAACTGGTTAGAGAGAAAACATTAAGGGAGGACACAGAGAGCCAGTTTGGTGTAGTGGTTAAGTGCGCGGACTCTAATCTGGGAGAACCGGGTTTGATTCCCCACTCCTCCGCTTGCACCTGGCTGGATGACCTTGGGCAAGCCGTAGTTCTCTCAGAGCTGTCCTTGAAAAAGAGCAGTTTCTGTCAGAGCTCTCTCAGCCCCGCCTACCTCACAGGGTGTCTGTTGTGGGGAGGGGAAGGGAAAGGAGTTTGTAAGCCGCTCTGAGACTCCTTTGCGCAGTGAAGGGCGGGGTATAAATCCAATCTCCTCCTCCTCCTCCTCCCTCGGTATTGAGACTCAGTTTGGCATCCTGGTTAAGTGCAGGCGGACTCTAATCTGGGAGAACCGGGTTTGATTCCCCATTCCTCCGCTTGCAGCTGCTGGGTGACCTTGGGCAAGCCGTAGTTCTCTCAGAGCTGTCCTTGAAAAAGAGCAGTTTCTGTCAGAGCTCTCTCAGCCCCGCCTACCTCACAGGGTGTCTGTTGTGGGGAGGGGAAGGGAAAGGAGTTTGTAAGCCGCTCTGAGACACCTTTGGGCAGTGAAGGGAGGGGTATAAATCCAATCTCTTTTTCTTCTTCTCGTCTTCACACCGGAGAGAAGAACCACACCGTCCTTATAAACGGGGGCTAATTCTTCCCCCTGGTTCCCAGGGCAGGCCTTGGCCCTGGAACGGACGTCAGAGGCAGTCCATCTAGCCTCCCCCCTCCCTCCTTTCGGGAAGGCAGGGGGGAGCCCTTCGACACAATGGCTTTATTCAGGGCACTGCAGCCACACGGAGCCCAAGGGAACGCTCTGAGTTGGGGCAGAGGACGTAGCAAAGACTCGCTGGGAACAGAGACCCCATTCTCCCCGTAAAGCCCTCCCTTTCCCAAACGCCCACCGAGCATCGCTTGCACGAAGCGGGGAGGGGGGAGCCGCCATGGATGACCTCAATAGGGACAGACTCCCCGGGCCACAAAAAGCCCACGTAGGAACACAGGCCGACCCCGCCCCATTAGCCAAGGGTCGCCAGAGAAGAATGCCCCAAAACAGAGACCCTTATGTGGCCGCAACGTCCAGAATAGGGATCTATTGTACGCGCCACGGAAAGAAGAGGCTGTGATGTTTGGGGACAGAGGCGCAATCGTTTCAAAACAACCGTTATGAGGAGGGAGAGAGGGACCTCCCCAGGGAAAGAAAAGAGCAGCCCCGGTTGCTACCCGAGCCGAGGATGCGGCGAAAGGCTTTTGTTTATTAATTTTATTCCGTTACTTTATGTGTGTCCCGCCCTTTCCCCCCCCAATGGGGACCCAAAGCAGCTCACATCGTTCTCCTCGCCTCCGTTTTACCCTCACAACAACCCTGTGAGGTAGGCCAGGCTGCCCCAAGGGCACCCAGCATGCTTCCACAGCACGTGGGGATTCGAACCTGGGTCCCCCAGATGCTAGTACGGCACCTTAACCACTACTCCACGCTGCCCCTCATGTCCAGAATATGCCCACTAAACTCCTCCACAACTCGCCGCTAACCCTAACTGGCAACAACAAACCCAGGTTAATTTTCTACCTTGTGTGTTTTCCCCCCTCTTTACTAAATCCAGGCAAATCCTTTAGTCTCTCTTACTTTTCTCTTTCTCTCTCTAAGGCACTGGCAGGGACACTCCGGCCCACCTCGGGCTGTGGCCCAGTTTTAGGGCGCACCCACCCCCCAATGCTCCCTCTAAGTTGTGGAGTCCTGTGAGCAAAAATTCTACTTTGTGAGCTACTGGCATTAAAGTTGTGAGCCAGCGATTTGGCTGCTGCATAAATCAGTTTGCTCTGGAGCCATCATTCCTGAGCTAAGACAAAAATGTGTGAGCTGGAGGCTAAAAAACTATGAGCTAGCGCACACTCACTCAGCTTAGAGGGAACACTGGCTCAGCGACAGAACACATGCTTTGCAAACAGAAGGTCCCAGGCTCAATCCCCGGCATCCCCGGTTCAAAGGACCAGGTGATGTGAAAGATCTCTACCTGAGTCCTAGACGATAATGCCCTTGAGAAACCAAGGGGCTGATTCAGTATAAGGCGGATTCTGTGACCATCCATGAATTATTTCCCCTCTTTTTGCAAGCTACACCTCTGTTCTCCCCGGCGGTTTTGCAACACGCTTATGATCTTCTACAGTCCAACATCCTTTCCAGTATTTCACCCATCGAGGGGTTGTGCTATCTGAACCATGTCTTTGGTTCCATCTTGGCAGATATTGGCAGAGGACGATTCGGGGGGGATCGCGGGGGATCGCAGTTCCCCCGGGTGAGGTGCAGGGGGCGGGGGTTTGTCATGACAAAGCCGCGCCCTCCGCCCCGCTTCCGGCCCTCATTCAGCCAGGAGGAGGCAGGAGAAGAGGGAGGGTAAGTTGCTTCCTCCCTGCCTCTCCCCACCCCTGCCTGCCTGGGGCCAGGGAGGGCCTTCGCGGGTCTCCCCCCCACCCCCGCCAGCCTCGCAGGTCCACCGCCGGGCCCCTGATGTCAGGGGGTGTGGCATATGCTAATGAGTTATGCTAATGAGTTCCCCTAGCTCTTTTTCTACCCCTGGATATCGGTAACAGCTGCACTTTAGCTTCGAGCTTCAACCACCACAGCGAGAGGGAATGGTTAACGGCCTTCCACCCCCAAGGCCTTAACCGACTTCATTCCCATTCTTAACTGTGTGACTTTCAGTCATTCAGACCTCGGTTTCCGCAAGCTGACGTGGCATCCAGACTTTTCAATTCTCTGAAAGGGAGTTCTTAAGGCTCATTAGATCTTAGGTAATTGAATGAGGCTACAAGCCAGCAAAGGGGAAAAGGGGGCAGCGTCACAACTGCCGGCTCATACATTTTGGTTGCTTTAAGAGAATCTGTCCAAAGCGGCTGAGCCAATAAATGCATCGAGCAAGGCGCAGCAATAACGGTGGCCCTCTGAAGGAGAGGAAGCCGGCAAGCCTAGGGCGCAGGGCCTACATTCAGGGACTCCTCCATTTTATTCTGCAGCCAGCATCCCTGCATTCTGAAGGGAAAATATCACTTAATCCAACCTCCAGCCTTTTAGAACCTTACGCCCCTGCCACACCGGGGGGGGGGGGGCAAAGTGCGGCTTTCTAAAGCCGCACCAAAAGAGAGACACGGCGGCGGGATCACATAGATCCCCTGAGCCGCCGCACACTTCCTCCCCGGCACGATCAGATGACGGGGGGAAGCCACTGAAAGGGGAGCGAGGCAGCCAAACTGCGCATGTGTGCGCATGCGCAGTTCGGCGGGGAGCCTGGATTGCTCTGGACGACTGGCGCGCCGGCGATCCCACGGCCGCGCTTCATGCGGCGTTCCCGGTAAGTCCTCCTCTGGGGGTGGTTCTTTTTTACTGTGGGGTTTCGGCCTGAAGGGTCGTATCGGGGACGGGTGCGCGCCGCTTCCCAGATGTTGCGGTGAGATCGCGCCCGTTTGCTGCACCCCCGATCCGTCCCTCTCCCGGGCCAAAACCTTCCGTGTGACCGGGGCCTCAGTGTATCTCTTGCAAAAAAACATGGCAGGAAAACTCTCAGGTTCAGACTTTGGCCCCTCTCTTGGCTTTAACCCATCCCACAGGGAGAGAAGGGCAGGAGAAACACGAGGGGGGTGTTGAGGAGAAGTCCCTGGCTGAATGAACCAACCCTCGAAAGAAAAGGGAACATAAATTTGTTGCTGGCCCTGACCTCAACAGCCCAGATCCTGGAAACTGAGCAGAGTTGGCCCTTGTAAGCACTTAGATAGAAGACCCCTAGGAAAGCTCAGGCAATGGCAAATTATGAGCCAGTTTGGTGTCGTGGTTAAGTGCACAGACTCTAATCTGGGAGAACCAGGTTTGATTCCCCACTCCTCCACTTGCACCTGGCTGGGTGACCTTGGGTCAGTCACAAGTTCTCTCAGAGCTGTTCTCTCAAGGGCAGTTCTGGAAAGAGCTCTCTCGGCCCCACCTCCCTCACAGGGTGTCTGTTGTGGAGAAGGGAAGGGAAAGGAGTCTGTAAGCCGCTCTGAGACTCCCTTGGGTAGTGACGGGTGGGGGGTATAAATCTCTTCTTCTTCTCTTATGTCTGTTTGTTTCTTGCCTTCAAAACTCTACAGCATTGCCATAAGTTGGCTGTGACTTGACAACAATTTCCACCACCCATTTGGTGCTGAAAGACAGATGTTGGGTGGCCGTTTCCTTTAAGGGGCAGAACTCTCACCTCTTAGGGAAGAGGCTTTAAACCCTCAAGAAGATCACTGGATGAATCTGAGCCTGTCACTCTCTCTCAGCCTCACCTACCAGTTTGGTGCAGTGGTTAAGAGCGCGGACTCTAATCTGGGAGAGCTGGGTTTGATTCCCCACTCCTCCACTTGCACCTGGCTGGGTGACCTTAGGTCAGTCACAAGTTCTCTCAGAGCTGTTCTCTCAAGGGCAGTTCTCAGAAGAGCTCTCTCAGCCCCGCCTACTTCACAGGGTGTCTGTTGTGGGGAGGGGAAGGGAAGGAGACTATAAGCCACTTTGAAACTCCGAGTGAAGGACGGGGTATAAATCCAATCTCCTCCTCCTCTTCTTCTTCTTCCCTCACAGGGTTGTTGTGAGGCGAAAAGGGCCTTCTCGAGGGTGGAGAGATGGGAGGTGAAAAGGGCCTCCTCGAGGGTGGAGAGATGGGAGACAGACGTCATAAAAGGGCAAATGGGTGGGGGGAGACGAGTAGCCAGGGAACGCATTTGCATTCTTCTTTGGAAGCAGCTGCTCCGGAGCGCTGGAGAGCTTCTGGTGGAAATGCAACCAGCAGAATAAGCCCCTTGTTCGAGGAAAGTGGGGGTGGGGGAGGGTCTCCTCCGGAGAGGGACGCCGCGGCCGGTTTGGAGCAGGGACAATCTGGAAGTTGCTGCTTCCCCTTCTTTCTGGCTTCGCCGGCTCTCCTAGCCCTGGCCCCATCTGTCGGGTCTCCGCAGCCGAACCAGGCAAACCCTCCCCTGGTGGCACGTCTGGGAGACCAACGGCCCGTCAAGAACAGGCCTTTGTGAGTGAAATTTCTTTGGCAGGTGAACTTGGCTGGGCAGAAGACGCTTGACGGCTCCAGGGTGTTGGTGGGGGGGGGGGGGGGGGAACTGAACTCTGCAAACGAAGAGGGGAAAGGAGGGGACCGCCCTGGAGTTCAAGCCGCCAACCTTTCATTGTTTTCTCCGCCCGCCTGGCTTCTTCTAAATCCTCCTGGACGGCAAAGTCAAGGAACGCCAACCTCACCTTTCACATTTCCCCTCTTTTCTGTAAAAGTAACATTTGTGTGTGAGAGAGAAGCGCCAACAAGTCGCTTCCGACTTAGACAGTAGTGCCAGGAATTAATGCCCTCCAAAACATCCTCTCGGTAATAGCCTTGCTCAGCTCTTGCAAACGGATGATGTCGCCCAAAGTATGAGAGCTAGTTTGGTGCAGTGGTTATGAGCGTGGACTCTAATCTGGGAGAACTGGGTTCGATTCCTCACTCCTCCGCATGCAGCTGCTGGTGTGACCTTGGGCCAGTCACAAGGTTTCTCAGAGCTCTTCTCTCAAGAACAGTCCTCGAAAGAGCTCTCTCAGCCCTACCTGCCTCACAGGGTATCTGTTGTGGGGAGGGGAAGGGAAAGGAGTTTGTAAGCCGCTCTGAGACTCCTTCGGGTAGTGAAGGGCGGGGTATAAATCCAATCTCTTCTTCTTCTAGACCTGGAGGGCATCCAAGGAAGCTGATGGGCAGCAGACTCAGGACAGACAAAAGGAAATACTTCTTTACGCAGCGAGTGACTGAAATGTGGAATTCGCTGCTGCAGGATGTAGTAATGGCCACAGGAATAAACAGCTTGAAAAGGGGTTTGATATCTTAATGGAGGACAGGTCTACCAGTGGCTACTAGCCACAGTGGCTAAAGGGAACCTCAATGTTCGGCAGTCACCCTCTGAATCCCAGAGCCAGGAGGCAACAGCAGGGGAAGGCCTCGGCCTCTAAGCCCTGTTGTTGGCCCTCCAGAGGAACTGGTCAGCTACTCTGTGAGACAGGATGCTGGGCTAGATGGGCCTTCACTGGTCTGACCCAGCAGGGCTCTTCTGATGTTCTTATCAGGGGAAGGCCTCGGCCTCTAAGCCCTGTTGTTGGCCCTCCAGAGGAACTGGTCAGCTACTCTGTGAGACAGGATGCTGGGCTAGATGGGCCTTCACTGGTCTGACCCAGCAGGGCTCTTCTGATGTTCTTATCAGGGGAAGGCCTCGGCCTCTAAGCCCTGTTGTTGGCCCTCCAGAGGAACTGGTCAGCTACTCTGTGAGACAGGATGCTGGGCTAGATGGGCCTTCACTGGTCTGACCCAGCAGGGCTCTTCTGATGTTCTTATCAGGGGAAGGCCTCGGCCTCTAAGCCCTGTTGTTGGCCCTCCAGAGGAACTGGTCAGCTACTCTGTGAGACAGGATGCTGGGCTAGATGGGCCTTCACTGGTCTGACCCAGCAGGGCTCTTCTGATGTTCTTATCAGGGGAAGGCCTCGGCCTCTAAGCCCTGTTGTTGGCCCTCCAGAGGAACTGGTCAGCTACTCTGTGAGACAGGATGCTGGGCTAGATGGGCCTTCACTGGTCTGACCCAGCAGGGCTCTTCTGATGTTCTTATCAGGGGAAGGCCTCGGCCTCTAAGCCCTGTTGTTGGCCCTCCAGAGGAACTGGTCAGCTACTCTGTGAGACAGGATGCTGGGCTAGATGGGCCTTCACTGGTCTGACCCAGCAGGGCTCTTCTGATGTTCTTATCAGGGAAGGCCTCAGCCTCTCTGCCCTGTTGTTGGCCCACCAGAGGAACTGGCTGGCCCCTGTGTGAGACAGGATGCTGGACTAGATGGACCCCTGGTCTGATCCTTCAGGGCTCTTCTGATGTTCTTATGTCTTTTAACATTAAGATCCTGCAGGCTATAGAGAAATGGAGTCAGATGGCAAAAGCAACATGGCAAGACAGTAAGACAAAAGGGATTCCTAAAACATTTGTGTCTGTAACGATGCACAACAATCTTACTAGCCTCCTTCAATTGAAATCAGAACTCTGCCTCCCTTCAAACGTCTCGCCTCCCCCCAGCACACACATCTCAACAGCTCCGACACAAAGATGATGATTCTGTGCAAGCCGTTTGCGGCTTGGAAGCCGCGTGTTCATTCAGTGCAAGCCAGCAACCCCCGGTTAAGGAACGGCTCCAAAACTGCTGGCCTGGTCCTCCTTCCAGGTGCTTTCCAGATCGCAAGGCACACACAACTCGCTGCTGCACATGTGCAAAGAAGCTGCACCCTCCGAGAGCACAGTGGGGTCATGGGAGCAGCGTGCAGCCTGGCTTGCAGAGGCAGCTTGAAGGATAACCCGGCGTCGGTTAACCATATTTAGGCTGCCTGGGAACAGTCAGGACGCGAACCTCCTGGCCCTGCCAAGCATGACGGAGCATCGTCAGCTCCCGGAGGAGTCTCCGAGGACCACGGCAGAGCAAGGAACAAAGGCGGGACGGGAAGGCAACAAGCGGGGCGGAGAGATCTCCAATCTGTCCCTTTCGGCCTGGAAACGGGGCAAAAAGGGATGCGTGCAGGGACCCTGGGGGAACTGAGCTAGCTTTACTAGCGGAGGAGGATGGGGTGAGGTGGGGGCCGAGCACCAAGGGGTGAGGGGAGCAGAGAACACCATACATGCCAGAGGGGTGGGAAAAAATCGCATCTGGAGGGGATAAGAAAAGAACGAGTGGGAAAGGCCAAGTGAAACAGCCCACTCGGCAGGGGAAACTCCATAGAAGGGAAGGAAATGGCCGTCTCCCAACTGAACCGGTTAAGAAAGAGTCGGTTTGGGGCTGCTGGTACGGTTACCATTTTCTCCTCAGGACAACTGCTGGCCGATGTGCTTTCCGAGGAGCAGAAGAGAGACAGGCCCCTGCCCCAAGCAGCCTACAATCCAAATGTCAACAGGGCGAGAGACACCCGCAGGAGGGGAGCATGGCGCAGGCTTCAGATCATCTAAGGTTGGCAAAGATCAAAAACTTTAACCGGCAGTTTTGCAGGCAGATGCCCGTTCGGAGAGGAGGCACCCGAAGGACAGGAGGGTGACTCCTGAGGAACACGAGGATTTCTTCCCCGCAAAACACCTGCCAAGTTTCACAAGCCAGAAGGAGAGTTTTGGCCAAGCGGCGGCATGAACGGTCGATGCCTCTGCGGTGATGGGAAGGACCAAGCCGCCGCCCCCCCCTCTGCAGGAAGGACAGATAAATCAGTAATTCCCCAGATTCCCAGGCGCTCGGAGCCTAACTCTATGATCCATTTTCCCCTGGGAGGTTCCTGGGGGCGGTCAACAGATGTGGAGGGGGGGAGGGAGATTGGCGACACACATTAAGATTCTCTGGTGGGATGAACAGCAGATCTAGGGGCCATTTCAAGTTGGGAGAACGAGGTGGGGGCGCTCCCCCCTCCCACCGATGTCACTGTCCCAATCTCAATCACGCCAATACAGGCCTGTGAAGCTCAAAGCTCCCTGTCCACAACCAATGTTCCCTCTAAGATGTGGAGTCTTGTGAGCAAAAATTCCAACTTGTGAGCTACGGGTATTAAAGTTGTGAGCAAGCGATTTGCCTACTGCATAAATCAGTTTGCTCTGGAGCCGTCCTTGCTGAGCTGAGACAAAAAAGTGTGAGCCAGAGGCTAAAAAACTGTGAGCTAGCTCACATCAATTCAGCTTAGAGGGAACACTGTCCACATCTATTGACCCACACGGCCAGGGAAAAATGCATCCTGTCGTTCAACCTACTGGGGTGTGGGCTCTAGTCTAGAATGTGCTCTCGGTCTCCAAAGAGGGAGTGGAAGTTATCGGGAGGGGCTCCCATACCAAAAGCCACGCCTTTCTCGCCCCCAAGCCAACTGTTTAGCATTCCTGTTTCCTGCGCATGCACGCACACCACACAGAGAGAGAAACTTCCACAGTGATCCACTCCCAGGGATTTAGACTTCTCTCTTCCCCCACCCTCTTTATAGCTTCACCTTGACCTTTGCTTAGAGGGGCCTGTTTTGAAAGCAGAGAACTGATCTAGCCTGCAAATCACACAAGCCTTTGGCATCCCCCCTCCAAACTTTCGTTTCTCAAGCTTGGGGGGGGGGGCGCTGTGGAAGAAAAACAACCTTTTGTGGTAATGCACAACATTTGACAAAGGTGACGGGCATATTGTCACTATAGGGACAGGTTTACACTGCAACTCTGTCTGAACAATCCTGACACACACACCCGATTCCCAGAGTTCTCTGCGCCATCACACAATCATTACCCATGATTCCTTGGTGCCAGGACACCTTGGAAGAGGTGATTTTGACAAGGGTCTCTAGAGGCCACAAAGACTAGGCAGGTCCAACTCATTCCCTTCCCAAGTTCCAAAGCTAGAAGACGACCGAACTCCTTTGGAAGGTCGCTCAGACCACGACGAGTTTTACAAATGCCCTCAGAGACCACCCCTGTAAGATGGGACGTCCGGAAGCAAGGGCAACAGTGGCTCACCTGAAGATCCACAGAAGATCCCAAGCGACCCACACTAACTCCCACCCAAGAAAAAAGCAAGTCGATCTAGAAGGCAGACAGGTCTCGCTTTCCTCCTTTGTCAGAGGACTGGCAAAACAATGCTCCCTCCAAGCTGTGGATTCCTGTGAGCAAAAATCCTACTTTGTGAGCTCCTGGCATTAAGGTTGTGAGCAGGTGATTTGGCCGCTGCATGAATTAAGATTGCTCTGGAGCCCTCCTTCCTGAGCTGAGACAAAAACGTCTGCGCCGGAGGCTAAAAAACTGTGAGCTAGCCCACACTCACTCAGCTTAGAGGGAACACTGCTGGCAAAGCCCAGGTCCCAGAACTTGAAGGAAAGTTTGCGTGGCTACAATAGGGCTTGGCAGCAGTGGGCTCCAAACCAGGAAATCTCTTGTTCGAATCTTGCTGCGGCCACCAATTCACTTGGTGATCTTCGGACAAGCGTCTACCCACTCTCCATCTAAAATAGGACACCGACCTACCTTTACAGGGCAGTTGTACAGTTTCCCAAGACAATGAATGCGGAGTGCTTTGAACACCTTTATTTCGTTGCCTCAGCCCCACTGCGTGATTTTTGCCTTATTAAGAATTTTAAGCCTGAATTGCTAAGGAAGGGGCTTGCAGCTCAGCGGCAGAGCCTCTGCTTTGGCACGCAGAAGGTCCCAAGTTCAATCCCCGGCATTGCCAATGAAAAAGCCCAGGTAATAGGTTGACGTGAAAGATCTCTGCCTGAGACCCTGGAGAGCGGCTACCAGTCAGAGTAGACAATACTGACAATAGACGAACGGTCTGGTTCAGGATAAGGCAGCTTTGTGTGTATGTCTGCCTGATTGTATTTTGTACTCTGCTGACTGACTGAATAGTTCTTATCGTATCTGTAATCTGTCCTAGGTGAAATTTCTCCTCCTCCCTCTTTTGTAAACATAGCTCAGCTGAGGGGAGGGGGGCCCATCTCAGCCCCTCGGTCCTCCTCACTGTGGCCGCCCAACCTGCACGGCTATTCTTCTGTGTGGCTCCCATAACCCCGAGAGTTCACTTTCCAATGGCCAGATGGCTAGGGTCTGCAGGAACCAATGCTCTCTCTAAGCTGTGGAGTCTTGTGAGCAAAAGTTCTACTTTGTGAGCGACTGGCATTAAAGTTGGGAGCCAGCGATTTGACTATGGCATAAATTAGTTTGCTCCGGAGCCCTCCTTCCTGAGCTAAGGTGAAAATGTGTGAGCCGGAGGCTAATAAACGGTGAGCTAGCTTGCACTAACTCGGCTTAGCGGGAAGACTGGCAGGAACGCAGAAGGGCGCAGGAAAACTGCGCGCCCTCCACGAACGGATGGCTGGATAGAAGCCACTGGCTGCACTTGGTCTCGACAACAAACCGAGATTAAATGGAGAACTGTCCCCAACGGATATGAACGCAGCTTGTTGCTCCACTGACTCCTCCCACACGTACAGCCTGATGCCCAACCTCCCAGTGTAATCAGATTCGAGTTTGGCATGACAAAGGAAGCCGCCTTATATTACATCAGACCCATGGTCTATCAGGAATCGTCTACTTAGACTGGCAGCTGCTCCCCAGGGTCTCAGGTAGAGGTCTTTCTCATCACCTACTGCCAGGTCTTTTAACTTTTGCCCAATGCTCCCTCTAAGCTAAGGAGTCCCGTCAGCAAAAATTCTGCTTTGTGAGCGACTGGCATTAAAGTGGTGAGCAAGTGATTTGGCTACAGCATAAGTTAGTTTGCTCTGGGGCCATCCTTCCTGAGCGAAGACAAAAAATGTGTGAGCTGGAGGCTAAGAAAACTGTGAGCTAGCGCACACTAACTCAGCTTAGAGGGAACACTGCCAGGGATTGAACATGGGACTTTTTGCATGCCAAGTGGATGCTCTTACCACTGGGCCATGGCCCCTCGGAATAACGCGCAAATGCAGAGGCCCGGACAAACTGAAGTTTATTACTCACAATCATGGGTTCTAAACCTCAATTAATTCCGGTCTGGAAAACAGACGTTCATTCACCCAGGCGCATGAATTCAAACATCAAACCAGGAGCGACCTTCCACGCGCAAAGGGAGGTAGGCAGAGCAAGGGAAGGGCATGAGTACGGTGGTAAGGCATGTTCACGCCCAGCGCGGCTCAACCTCCGTTTCATCTCAGTTCATCGTGTTTGAATGTTGCACTGATGAGGGGCCTCTGCACCTCCAATTTAAAAGATCCGGTGATATGAAAAACCTCTGCCTGAGAGGGGAAGGGAGGGGCCACGACTCAGCGGCAGAGCCTCAGCTTGGCATGCAAAAAGTCCCAGGTTCAATCCCCGGCATCTCCAACTAAAAGGACCAGGCAGTAAGTGATGGGAAAGACCTCCGCCTGAGACCCCGGAGAGCCGCTGCACCAGTCCGAACAGACAATACTGACCCTGATGGATCGAGGGTTTGAGTCAGTGTAAAGCAGTTCCCACGTGTTCACGTGAGATCCCTTCCCCCAGGTTCATCTGCCTCTGCACCAAGTTCATGAAATAGTAGAGAAACCCAGGCAGGGTGGGAAGCGCTGAGCAGGCCTTTCCCATTAGGCAGGGGGGCGGGGAGTGGAATTCAGGCTCCCGTCCAGAAACAAAGCCTCTCTGCAGATATGTTATTGCCTCGGCTTCTGGGACGAGAGCTAACCCAGAGATCGCTGGCCACATGGGACACCAAGCGCAAAGGCTTCCCAGTTAACTCTCACTACTCTTCCGTTGCTCTGAATAGACACCTCACGCGCACACGAACACGAACACTTGACACACGCTTGCTTCCTGGAAGGCTGGGGCGGAGGAATTCAAAGTCTAGATTTTGCTCCTCCAGAAGAAAGAACGCTTCGTCAGGGACACCACCCCCTGAAGTCCGAAGGCCCTGCCAGTCTGTGCAAATGCCCCAAAGTTGCTTTGGACTGATAAAGACACACACACAGAGACAAACACTCCCACCTAGTTCACGAGCGTCCGGAGATGCCACAAACTGAATGCAGAATCCTACATATGCCAAGGATAAGCTACGTGCCCTCCTACCATTCGGACTTTTTTGTTTCATGCGGCATACCCCCAAATAACGGTTACTGGCAATGTTCCCTCTAAGCTGTGAGCAAAAATTCTACTTTGTGAGCGACTGCCATTGAAGTTGTGAGCGACTGATTTGGCTACTGCATAAATTAGTTAGCTCTGGAGCCATCCTTCCTGAGTGAAGACAAAAATCTGTGAGCTGCAGGCTATAAAACTGTGAGCTAGCTTAGAGGGAACTCAGGGAACCCTGGTTACTGGCCCTCCTTCCTGGTTCTGGGGGTGCTTATGTGTTTTTAGGGAATTACCTGTGTAATTTTAAACATGTTTGTAATTGTTCAGGGAGGGGTTATGTTCGCTGCCTTGGGGACCCTGATCTGGTGGAAAGCAGGATAAAAATGTTTTCGATGAATAATGCAAGCAAGGAAGTCTCTACAGTGGGAGGTTAAGGCGGCAAGTTTCCAGAATCTCTGGTTTTAAGGCTGGTGTGTTCTACTGAACGAGACGGCTGGGCTGAGGGTAGCAGAGACCCGGGTTCTAATCCTCTCCCTCCATCCCCTCAGGGCTAACGGCTGAACCAAACATTGCCATGCTCCCGTGGCAACTCCTGGAAATTCACTGACCACAATGGCTTTCCCACTATCTGTAGTGCCACTTGGCCTGCGGGGTTCTCCACCCTGTCACTCACAGAATCTTTGCGCTTCATCACAAGCTCCCAGCACTGGCGAGGAGATCTATGTGGCTGCGTTTTTTTAGATTTCTAACAACGCCCATTATGGTAAGAGATACTCTATTCCCTAATGCCCCCCCCCCAGAGGCAGGCAATGGCAAACCACCTCTATGCATCTCTCAACTGGCAAACCCAACGGGGTCACCGTAAGTCAGCTACAACTGGGCAGCAAAAAAGTTCGTTTTAAGAAGAAAAGAAGAAGAGAAGAGATTGGATTTATACCCTGCCCTTCACTCGGGAGCCTCAGAGCGCCTTACCAACTCCTTTCCCTTCCCCTCCCCACAACAGACACCCTGTGAGGCAGGCGGGGCTGAGAGAGCTCATTCGAGAACTGCCCTTGAGAGAACAGCTCCGACAGAACTGTGGCTTGCCCGAGGTCACCCAGCCAGCTGCAAGTGGAGGAGTGGGGAACCAAACCCGGTTCTCCCAGATTAGAGTCCGCGCACTCAACCACTACGCCAAACTGGCGACTGGAGACGAAGTGGCAGCACATTTCCATCATTCATTCTTCCAAACACAGGAGGCATCTGAGATCTCCTTCAAGCAGGGAAAGAACACCCCTGTAGCCGAGGAGACCCGCTCTTGTCCCCGGGAGCGGGTGGGGAAGAGAGCCATCCCGAAACAGCCCCCGGGAAGCGGCGAGAGGGAGAACCCCCTTTGGGAAAGTGGTGCAGAAGCGGGAGGGGGAGGCGGGCAGGGAGGGAGGGGCCGAGCTGCACCGTTGTCAGCGGCAACCACCTGACTCCTCCCGATTATACACTCTCCGCTCCCAGACAGAAGGGCGGCTTCCAGTCTAGCGTGTGTCCAGAGAATCCCTCCGTGCCCTCCTTTCCATGGAGAGGGCAGGAGGCCAGCTTGCGAGGGGGGGGGATGCGGAGTGGTCCCCACCTGCCGCTGTTCCCCACCACCACCTTTTTCCTTTTGTCTGCCTTGACCTCCCCTGGGAATCCTCCTCCTCGCCCCCTGATCCAAGTTTAATGTTCAGATCTTGCCAACGGGAGACGGACAACACCCTTTAGATCCATGATGGCCCATTCAGACACACCCCAATTTCAAGCGTGGTTCCTGATGTCACGAGTCCAGAAGCACCATTAGAGACCAACAGGATTTCCGGGGTGTAAGCGAACCACTCGGGAGTAAGCCCATCTCATTCAATGGAGCTTACTCCCAGGGAAGTGTCCTTAGGATCGTCGCTTGTGTCGCCCTCCTCTTCGCCAATCCCAACGACACCCAGGCCTTCCAGCCCCACAGTGTGTCTACCTTACGATGAGGGTCCCGATCAGTGTTCCCTCTAAGCTGAGTGAGTGTGAGCCAGCTCACAGTTTCTTAGCCTCCGGCGCACACATTTTTTGTCTCGGCTCAGGAAGGAGGGCTCCAGAGCAAACTAATTGATGCAGTCGCCAGACTACCTGCTCACAACTGTAACGCCAGTAGCCCACAAAGTAGGATTTTTGCTCACGGGGCTCCATAGCTTAGAGGGAACATCGGTCCCGATCCCCTCCTGCTACAGCCACGTTTGCAAGAAGGATGCCCCAACGAAACAGGGCGTGTTTGGGGCGCCTTCTCAAAGGGAGGGGGAGGCTCCTGTCTCAGAACAATGCCTGTCCCCGAATCCAGTTCTTTGCAAACCCCTTTATTTGAGTTTTTCCGAAGGGGCGTTTAGTGGACGGTTCTTCTCCATAATCCACCCAGATTCTCGTCGTGGGCAGCAACGTTTCCAGGTTCCACCTCCGTGGGGTTCACACGATACAAAAAGCA
This sequence comes from Gekko japonicus, assembly GCF_001447785.1. NCBI lineage: Eukaryota > Metazoa > Chordata > Lepidosauria > Squamata > Gekkonidae > Gekko > Gekko japonicus. Next base: position 182,300 of record NW_015162013.1, on the reverse strand, counting down.
TGCATTTTTTTTTTAATGTATTGCCTGGGGAGGGGGGGGAGAAGGGCTGCGCCCCGCCCCCGCCCCCCCATTTCGAAGTCTCCTTCACAAAGGAGACATAAAACCGAGGTGGAGATTTACGGGGCGGGGCAGCGTCTTGCAGAGAAATATGAAGATTTAATACCTGGATCTTCCAGCAGGGAATACAGAGATGAAGAGGAAGGGGCTGCATACTGCGGCGGGAGGGGAGGGGGGCTTCAGAGACTGCATATTCCCCCCCTTACAAAAAACAGCAGCAGAAATCCGAACCAGACGCCCAAAGCGCCCCCGGACCTGGTGGGTTTGCATGCACGAGGCTAACCCGCCCCGCTTCCTTTTCCCCACCAGTTGCAAGAACGCCTTCCAGTAGCTGATACATACTGGGGTGGGTGTGTGCCCCCGTGTGCAAAACCAAACCCACCCTGCGTGCTCAAGTAGAGATGCATCTACAGAAAGGAGCGGGTCTGATGGGCGCGGAGGGGGGGGGTTAACCGTTGCAACGCGCCACACCCCGCCAGACCTTTGCAGAAAACCACCTGGACGAAGCGCCAGGCGGCGGCACACGCAACCCCCCCCCCTTCAAACGCATTTCCCCCCCTCGCTGGGGAGGGAGCGGTTTACTCCCGTGCAGAACCGAAGCGAGCCGAGAAAGGGGGTGTGTCCCCTGCACTCCGACGGCGGCGCCTCGGCGCGCTCCCCCAAGCGTTGCAGCCGCAGCTCCCGGGACGACGCGCCCTGGAGGAGCGGCGCTTGCAAAGTCCCCGCCGTTTGCTGCCTGCCCCGCCGCACACACAGACAAAGAAATACAAATTAAATAAAATCTCCCGTGCATTTGCAAGCCTAACCCTCGCCCTTCGCGGCTCTCTCTTGCTTTTGTGCCGGGCGCTCACCTCTGCTGCTGCAGCTGGCGAGGAAGACGCAGCCCAGGGCGAAGCGGACGAAGCGGCGGCCGCTCATTGTTCTGCTCCGCGCCAGAGTCGAGACTCCGACTGCACGAGAGGAGCGGCTGGAAAAGGAGCCCGGGAGGAGCTGACGTCAGGGGCGAGGGGGAGGGCGCTGGAGGCGAGGGGGGGGGGGGAGGGGGAGGGGGGTG
>NW_015162013.1:155110-181081 GCF_001447785.1 Gekko japonicus | reverse complement strand
CTCCAAGGGATGCCCAAAGCCATTCAGCCGCAGCTGGGCAGAGTATTTCTTTCAAGGGTCAAGCTTCAGGCAGAATAATAATAATAATAACTGTGTGCCCTCGGCTCTTACTTAATTGTTTCCAGTTGTACACCAGTGTTCCCTCTAAGCTGAGTCAGTGTGGGCTGGCTCACAGGTTTTAGCCACCGGCGCTCACAGATCCTTTGTCTTCACTCAGGAAGGGTGGCTCCGGAGCAAACTAATTCATGCAGCAGCCAAATCGCTGGCTCACACCTTTAATGCCAGCAGCTCACTCACAAAGTAGAATCTTTGCTCACAAGACTCCACGGCTCAGAGGGAGCATTGGTTGTGCCCTGCCTTCCCCCCCAAAAAAACAGCTTTGCCTTCCCTCTCCATTTTATCCTCATAATGACCCTGCAAGGTTGTGCTGAGAGAGGCCAGATGGTCACCGAGGTCTCCAAGCAGACTTCCATGGCAGAGCAGGGATTCGAACCTGGTTCCCCCAGACACTCGTTTGACACTCTTAATGGGGATGCCGGCCTTCAGGTGGGACCTGGGCACATGTGACACAGATCCTGCCTCTGGGTAGCAGCCCTGGGCTTCTTTGGTGGTGTCCCATCCAAGGACTCACCAAGGCCGACCCTGCTTAGCTTCCAGGAGCTGAAAAGATGGGGGCCGGGCTGAGCTATCAGTCACAGAGCATCAAATAAAATCTGGGCGGTTCCTGGAGCCCACCCTTTGGCCGATTGTGTGGCCCTTAAAAGACTTGCGCTCAGGAGGCTGAAATGTCAGTCAAGTGTCAACGAATTGAGGCATGACGTGGAAAGCTTTCAGACCAAGAAAGGCGGTTTAAAGTATCTCGGTTCTGAAAGGGAATGATCGCCATACAGGGAGGTGGATTGACAATCTCATCTCTAGCTTTCTGGCACTTTACAGTTCCTGTGTGCTTGTGATGTAGCCAGGGGTCATTTCGTAGAAAAAGAGATGCAGGAGCTCATTAGCATAACTCATTTGCATATCCCACACTCCCTGACATCACCGGAAGTGTGTCAGAAGGCGGTAACACCCACTGCTCAGGCTCCACTGGACTGTTTTGGATCCCTAGCTATTGGGGGGGGGGGACATGCAGATCTGTCCTCGCAGAGGAGGGAGAGCTTGTACCTGAATAAAACTTGGTCTTAAAGGTGCCACTGGACTGTTTTGGGCAAGGGGGGGCTCTGCAGCTTACCTGGCTGCTTCTTGCTCTGACCGAGGGCTGCTGGAAGCAGGGGGTGGGGCTTGTTGCATGTGCCCACCCCCTGGGCTCTTTACTGCCAGAGCTCCGCTCCTGTGCGCCCCTGCAGGAAATGACCCCTGGATGTAGCCCAGGAGCGGAGCGGGGCCTTTAAAAGCCCTGGAGCCGACTGAGGGAAGGCTGGTTGTTCTCCTCGCCACTAGGAACTCAGCAGCCCCTTGGATGTGCCCGCTGCTGGTCGCCCTCCAAGACAGCAGCCCGACAAGACTTTTTCCAGTAAGTTACAGAGCCAAGGACTGCTGGATTCAGATTCGGCCATAGTGGTGATCACAGAGACGGGTGTTCCCTCTCCCTCCCTCCCTCCCTCCCTCTCTATATACACTCACACACACATATACATACATAAAGGTAAAGGTTCCCTTGCTCGAAAGCCAGTCGAATCCGACTCTAGGGTTGCGGTGCTCATCTCCATTTCAAAGCCGAAGAGCCAGCGCTGTCTGAAGACGTTTCCGTGGTCATGTGGCCGGCATGACTACACACCAAGGTGCACGGAACGCTGTTACCTTCCCACCAAAGTGGTCCCTATTTATCCACTTGCAATTTCTTGCTTTCGAACTGCTAGGTTGGCAGGAGCTGGAACTAGAGACGGGAGCTCACTCCATCATGCGGCACACTCGGGTCTTGAACTGCTGAACTACCGACCTTCCAGAGCCTGCAGTTCAGCGTCTTAACCACTTGAGCCACCGCAGCTCCCATATACATACATATGCACATACATACACACATACAGCTGCCATATACTGAATCCATCAAGGTTGGTATTAGTTGTTGTAGATTTTCCGGGCTGTTTGGCCATGGTCTTGGCATTGTAGGACCTGACGTTTCGCCGGCAGCTGTGACTGGCATCCTCAGAGGTATAACACAGAAAGACGGAGTACTCTCTGTGTCAAGGTGAGAAGGAAAAATGGTAAGCAGATAATTTATATCTACTCAGAAAAGGTTGGTGTTGTCTACTCAGACTGGCAGCAGCTCTCCAGGGCCTCAGGCGGAAATCTTTCCCATCACCTCCTGCCTGTTTCTTTTTTAACTGGAGACGCCGGGGATTGAACCTGAGACCTTCTGCATGCCAAGCAGATGCTCTGCCACCGAGCCACAGCCCCTCCCAAACAGCACACGACACGAACATATGAAGCCTGCCTTATACCGAATCAGACCCTTGGTCCATCAAGGTCAGTATTGCCTGCTCAGACTGGCAGCTGCTCTCCAGGGTCTCAGGCAGAGAGGTCTTTCGCATGCCCAAGACCTGGTCCCTCTTAACTGGAGAAGCTGGGGGTTGAACCCGGGACCTTCTGCATGCCGAGCGGCTGCTCTGCCCCTGAGCCCACGCCCTTGGCCTCCTGCGTGTATAATTGCTGCCGCTGTCCAGATTCGAGCTGAGCGGCTTTGGCAATTCCCTCTGGGGTGGCAGGGCCCCCCTGGCCCCCCGAACTTTCCCAGTAAGTTAGAGGGCCACTCTGCCCTGCTGGAACAGCTTAATTTTGCAGGCCACAGCTTGGTTCGTCAGAAGCAGAGGTGCTGGGTATAATCAGCGGGGTGTGGTCTGAAGGCACTGATACGGCAGCCTTGCTAAAGTAAACATGTCTGGGATTAGTCCTGTCTGGGTGGGAGACGGGCCCGGAGGTTCCCTGTTCACCCGGCCTTTCTTCCCTGGTAGAAGAGAGTCAGGATACTAATGCTATCAAGAAATATTATATAAAGATGATGGCGGGTAGACAGGATCCAAATTGTTGCAGAGCTTCCTGGGAAGCCAAAAGCATGAAATTTGGAACGTGATTTGTGTACAACACTTTACTAGAATATGAGCTATTAGAATGTCTTTCTCACCCCACCCCCAAACAGGGAAGAAGAAGAAGAGGAGGAGGAGGAGGTGGAGATTAGATTTATACCGTGCCCTTCACTACCCAAAGGAGAAGAAGAAGAAGAGAAGAGATTGGATTTATACCCCACCCTTCACTTGGAGTCTCAGAGCGGCTTACAAACTCCTTTCCCTTCCCCTCCCCACAACAGACACCCTGTGAGGTGGGTGGGACTGAGAGAACTCTGACACAAACTGCTCTTTTTCAAGGACAGCTGTGCAAGAGCTTGTGACTGACCCAAGGTCACATCAGCAGGTGCAAGTGGAGGAGTGGGGAATCAAACCCGGTTCTCCCAGATTAGAGTCCGCACACTTAACCACTACACCAAACTGGTTTAGAGCTGCTTACAAACTCCTTTGCCTTCCCCTCCCCACAGCAGACCCCCTGTAAGGTAGGTGGGGCTGAGAGAGCTTTGACAGAAACTGCTCTTTTCAAGGACAGCTCTGACAGAACTATGGCTTGCCCAAGGTCATCCATCAGCTGCAAGTGGAGGAGTGGGGAATCAAACCCGGTTTTCACAGATTAGAGTCCACACACTTAACCACTACACCAAACTGGCTTAGAGCTGCTTACAAACTCCTTTGCCTTCCCCTCCCCACAGCAGACCCCCTGTGAGGTAGGTGGGGCTGAGAGAGCTCTGACAGAAACTGCTCTTTTTTCGAGAACAGCTCTGACAGAACTACAGCTTGTCCAAGGTCATCCAGCAGCTGCGAGTGGAGGAGTGGGGGAATCAAACCCGGTTCTCCCAGATTACAGTCCACAGACTTAACCACTACACCAAATCTACCACTTTGGTAATTGGAGATTCTAGACTAAATGGTCTTACGTGGGCAACTCTTTAGATGTGTTCTTTTAAAAAAAATAATATTGTTTTTATTTTAAAAGTTTAAAATTCACATACATAGTGTGTGGGGGGGAGGAAATAAAGGACACAGCATCTCAAAATTGTTTCATAAGATAGCAGTAATGACGGTATAGAATTAGTATCACTCTAAGATGAATTCCCTCAGTACGAGGGGGGGGGGGAAGCAAATGAGAACACTTCCTCATTTCTTATTTTAGAAACAGAAAAACCTCCTTCTTTGGAGGTTTTCAAACAGAGGCTAGGTGGCCCCATCTGACAGCAATGCTGATTCTGTGAACTTAGGCAGATCACGAGAAGGGAGGGCAGGAAGGGTTGCCTCAGTGCTTGGTTCTCGTGGCCCTTTCTTACACGCCCAGGGAAATGCTGATCGCCACTTTGGGGTCAGGAGGCAATTTTTTCCAGGCCAGTTTGGCCAGGGATCCTGAAGGATTCCCCCCCTTCTGGGCATAGGGCAGGGGTGACTGGGATTGTGGGGAGAGTTGTGCAGGGGGTTGGACTAGATGACCCTGGAGGTCCCTTCCAGCTCTATGATTCTATAAATAATATGTATTTTTAAAATTTATACTTTTACCTTTTCACCTTTTTAAATGAAAGGGCTCAGGGCTATTTTTGGGCAGGAACGCACAAGAACGGAGTTCCGGCTGGCTCCTGAGTTGGACCCGCCCAGCAGGAACTCATTAGCATAATAGGCCACACCCAACAGCAGAAACTCATTAGGATTGGCTACATTAGGGGTGTGTGGCCTAACATGCAAAGGAGTTCCTACTACAAAAAAGCCCTGGGTTTTGACAACAAACAAGGTAAATAGAATAAGAAGCAAAAGGTGGGTGTGGCTGGATGAGCACTCTTCTGGTAACATGGGGGTGTGGCCTAATATGCCAATGAGCTGTGCTGTCAGGGGTGTGGCCTAATAGGCGAATGAGTTTCTGCTGTTGGGTGTGGCCTATTATGCTAATGAGTTCCTGCTGGGCTTTTTCTACAAAAAAAGCCCTGGAAAGGGTTAACTTTTACATACAAAGGAGAAACACAAAATAAAGACCCCGTAAAACAGGATCAGTTTTTGAATAATTGATTTCCCATTGGAGCCAACTGGCTGTCAATCTTACCTGTTCTTCATGGCCACCAGTTTAATCAGCTAATAAATCTTTTTACTTCTTTCTATCAATTTTTCGATTCTAGGGGCTAATTCTTGCTACCAGTGTCCTACAGAAACAATTCTAGGAACCATAAAGGTAAAGGTCCCCTTGCTCGAAAGCCAGTCAAATCCGACTCCAGGGTTGCGGTGCTCATCTCCGTCTCAAAACCGAAGAGCCAGTGCTGTCTGAAGACATTTCTGTGGTCATGTGGCCGGCATGACTAAACACCAAGGTGCACTTCCCACTGAAGTGGTCCCTATTTATCTACTTGCAATTTCTTGCTTTTGAACTGCTAGGTTGGCAGGAGCTGGAACTAGAGACGGGAACTCACTCCATCATGCGGCACACTCGGGTCTCGAACTGCTGAACGACCGACCTTCCACAGCCTGCAGTTTAGCGTCTTAACAACTTGAGCCACCGCAGCTCCTACATAGCAGCAACCATAGTTAAGTGTAAAATAATACTATGTAGATATGGAGGAAAGTCTAACAAAAGAGCTTCAGTAGAGGGGAAATCAGCCCCCAAACCAAACTTTGTTTCCACTGCAGAGGATTACCAGTATTTTTTAGATGTATGTCTACCACTCTTTAGATGTATCTTTCAAAGCAAAATTACAGCACGGGGGGGAGCGGGTTTGCTATACCCAGCTATGCATTTGTTCAAAAAAGTCTATAGCACGTAGGCTTCTAGACAAAATAATATGCCAAAAATTAAAATACACGAGAAAGAAGAACATTCAGCACTTTATTAAGAGGTAAATGTTTAATACATAATTTAAAATACTGAATTATATTTAAAATCTCCAGAGAATCTCTGGATATTTAACTAAGTGCTGAATTAATGGCCCCAGACATCAGTCCCCTGAAGACGCCACTGAGGTACCACCCCCAAAAAACCTGTTTGTGGCCCTTTCTGCTCCCGTATTTTGCCTCGGTTCATGAGCACATCCTATTCTTCCATTCTGCATCCCCTTCCTCTTTCACTTCCCATTTGTGTCGGAGCTTTTTCTTGCTTCTGCATTTGTTTTACAGGAGTCTGTATTGTCCGCTTCCAGCACACCGTTGCCCCACAGTTCCCAAAACTCCTTTTGCTGTGATTCTTTGTTCTTATCTGCTTTTGAATCGTTAATTTTCTCTAATGTAGAATTGTTTCTGCAGGTATTTAAGTGCTGCCCACTGCCCTCCCCTGTTTCTGCCTCTCTCTATTTAGGTTGACACTCCCTCCCTGTTCTGTTTTCATTCCCTCCTTCTCCAAAGACAAAAGAGGATGTGTTCTCCCCTTCAGGCAAACTTTTAAAAAGCCAGAGAGGGCATAAAAAGGAATCAGTAAATATAAAGGAGTAGGGGATTCCCTGCCCCCAGATGTGTCAGTCTTGCATGTGCGGGCCTGGATTTTCCCCACCCTTTCCTTTCTTTTTGCAGCATCACGGACAGAGGGAGGGAGGGGTTGGGTCCAATGTTCCTTCTAAGCTGTGGAGTCTTGTGAGCAAGAATTCTTCTTTGTGAGCTACTGGCATTAAAGTTGTGAGCGAGCAATTTGGTTGCTGCATTAATTAGTCTGCTCTGGAGCCATCCTGCCTGAGCTAAGACAAAAATGTGTGAGCTGGAGGCTAAAAAACTGTGAGCTAGCTCACACTAACTCAGCTTAGAGGGAACACTGGTTGGGTCTGCTGTTGATGTTTGCCTTTCTCTTCATCTTAGACAAAGCAGCCAGTTAGCACCCAAAAAAATAATAATGCAAGTTTTGCTTGTAGATGCAGAATGCATACAGAATACACAAATAAATGTGTATATAATGCCCCTGTATAAATCGATGGTGCGACCTCATTTGGAGTACTGTGTACAGTTCTGGTCACCACACCTTAAAAGGGATATTATAGCATTGGGAAAAGTGCAGAAAAGGGCAACTCAAATGATAAAAGGGTTAGAACACTTTCCCTAGGAAGAAAGGTTAAAATGCTTGGGGCTCTTTAGCTTGGAGAAATGACGGCAGAGGGGTGACATGATTGAGTTTTATAAGATTATGCGTGGGACAGAGCAGGTAGAGAAAGAAGTACTTTTCTCCCTTTCTCACAATACAAGAACTCTCGTGGGCACTCCATGAAATGGCTAAGCTGTCGGGTTAGAATGGATACAAGGAAGTCCTTCTTCACCCAAAGAGTGATTAACACATGGGATTCACTGCCACAGGAAGTGGTGATGGCTACAAGCATGGACGGCTTCAAGAGGGAATTAGATAAACATACGGAGCAGAGGTCCCGCAGTGGCTATTAGCCACAACGTATATATAGGATTTCTGGAGCAAGTGATGCTCCGTATTCTTGATGTTTGGGGGGAGGGCTTCTAGTGTTGGACCTCCTGATGGCACCGGGTATTTTTAGCCACTGTGTGACCGACTGGATGGGCCACTGGCCTGATCCAACATTGGCTTCTCTTATGTTCTCTTATGTAAATAAACTGGAGGAGGGGGGGGGAACCAGCGCAGAGGGAATGCATGCACGTGCAAAGTCGACCCTTAAGGCTTGACTCCTCTGATTGTCCGGAGCAAGCTGTCAGGGCAAAAAGGACCATCCAGCCAGACAACGAAGCCTGCTAATGAACGACATCGTAAGAGGAGTCTGAGCCACCAGCTGCTAGGGACGCTTCACTGACCCACTAATCCAGGCAGCCTCGATCCGATGAGGGAGGATTAGGGGTGGCAGCCAAGACAGGGACTCCCTCAGCATCCTTCACTCTACTCTGAGACCAATAGACGAGATCCCCAAATGGGGCCATTGTCAGCCGGCCCATACGACGTTGCTGTCCTAAGACGCTGCTGTGTGCAATTCGATGGGCGTGGCTCAGGTTTTTCTGAGGCAGGAAAGGATTCTGGGGCACATCCCATCTCCGATCATGCTCTACGGCTGTGACTCCTGGGAAACATTGCGGTCACAAGTACCGCGGAGAGCCACCTTCACAGTTAGGACCTCCCAGGTTACGGTACAGGGGGGTGGTAAGTAATGTTCCCTCTAAGCTGTGGAGTCTTGTGAGCAAAAATTCAACTCGGTGAGCTACTGGCATTAAAGCTGTGAGCGAGCGATTTGGCTGCTCCATCAATTAGCTTGCTCTGGAGCCATCCCTTCCTGAGCCAAGACAAAAATGTGTGAGCTGGAGGCTAAAAAAACTGATCTAGCTCACACTAACTCAGCTTAGAGGGAACACTGGTGGTAAGTGCCATCAATTCACAGCCAACTTCTGGCAAGAAGAAGAAGAGGAGGAGATTGGATCTATACCCCGCCCTTCACTGGGAGTCTCAGAGCGGCTTACAAACTCCTTTCCCTCCCCACAACAGACACTCTGTAGGCTTGCCAGGCCCCCTGGGGGGGGGCGGGGAAACCGCCGCTTGATGGTCCCGTTACCCGCCGGCCCAGATCAGGCCGCCAGGGGGGACTCCACCCCCAAAATCTAAGATCATGCAGATGGGCCCAGCATTATGACGTCACCCAGAGGTGACGTCATCACGCCGGGCACGTTGCAGGGGGATGCTCTATGATTCGAGAGAAAACTCTATGGTTTTCCCTCGAATCATAGTGGTCCCGCCCCCAACATGCCCAACGCGATGACATCACTTCCGGGTAATGTCATCACGGTGTGCGCACGCTTAGCGCGTGCGCCAAAGACTTCCAGGATGGGGCCCAGGACTCCCCCGCTATAAGATATGTTAGACTTGTCAACCCTAACACCCTGTGAGGTAGGTGGGGCTGAGGGAGCTCTGACAGAAACTGCTCTTTTCAAGAACAGCTACGACAGAACAATGGCTTGCCGAAGGTCATCCAGCAGCTGCGAGTGGAGGAGTGGGGAATCAAACCCGGTTCTCCCAGATTAGAGTCTGCAGCCTTAGCCACTACACCAAACACCGACAGGTTTTTAGGAAAGTAGATGGGTCACAGTAAAAAACAACTTAGACTGGCAGATACTGTGACAATATGCACAGAAATTATCATCATCATTGTCTCAAAACACAATAACAAAGAAGCACCATCACCTGCAAAGTGAACTGATTGACTCGACTTTACACTAGAACATTAGCACCTCATCAATGGCTGTGGTCACACACAGTAAATAATCCACTTTCAGTGTACTTTCCGACTGGATTTTATGGTGTGAACTGGCACCTATGTGGATTCCGATACAAAAAGGACTGAACAATATATGTCCATTTCATGGCTTCATGCAAGAGAGGTTACTTTTAGAGAAGGAGGAATACTTCGAAACGAAGAGAAAATATCCGGAATCTTCGTCAGAATAATTTTGAGTTCAACATTAACTCTTTCATTTTTATACATTTAAGCAAAATCTTTGGACTTTTTTCATTGAGGATTTTGTACGATTGCACACTGAGACGTCCAAGTGCTTACGTGCATAACTGTACTTGAGTTGCAAGTTTTGTTTGTACTCAGCACTGTGAAACAAATAAGCTTCTTTGTCATTGTTCTTTTTGTTTAAATCACTCTAAGGACTTAAGCTTGCCATTGCCTGCCTGTGCATAGCAACCCTGGACTTCTTTGCTGATCTCCCATCCAACTGCAACCAGGGCTGACCAATGCTCCCTCTAGACTGTGGAGTCTTGTGAGCAAAAATTCTACTTTGTGAGCTCCTGGCATCAAAGCTGTGAGTGAGCGACTTGGCTACTGCATAAATTAGTTTGCTCTGGAGCCATCCTGCCTGAGCGAAGACAAAAATGTGTGAGCTGGAGGCTAAAAAACTATGAGCTAGCCCACACTGGAGAAGACCCTGATGCTGGGAAAGATTGAAGGTCAAAGAAGACGGGGACGGCAAAGGATGAGATGGTTGGACAGTGTCATAGATGCAACGAACATGAAGTTGAGCAAACTTCAGAGGACGGCGGAAGACAGGAGGGCCTGGCGGGATCTGGTCCACGGGGTCGCGGAGAGTCGGACTCGACTGTGCGACTGAACAACAACAGCTCACACTAACTGAGCTTAGAGGGAACACTGGGGCTGACCCTGCTTAGCATCTGAGATCTGGAGACGGGGGTAGCCTGGGCCATCTAGGTTTTCAAGGCAACAGACATTCATGGGTGCTTTGCCGTCACCTGTCCCTGCGGCGGGTAGCAGGAAACTTGTGGAAACGGGCTTATTTATTTATTGAAATATGTACCTCGCCTTTACTCTTGGCTCAAGGCAGCTTCTCTACAAACAGTTAACCTGGTCCACTCTTTGCCCCTCTGTTGGGCTCTCCTGGGGACATCGGCATCTGCCCAACCGTCAGCTAAGCCCCACAGAATCCTTATGCCATTCTCTCTCTTTTGTTTCCCCCAGAACAGCTAGAGCATTGCAAACTTGGGACTATACCACAGTGGACAGAAAGCAAGTTGAGTGCTTTTTAAAAAGTTTATATAAATGACCCTTGACTATCTACATGCAGAGGACTGTTGTGGTGGATTTTTTAAAAAATAGGATAACGTCCAAGACAGCAGTAAAGGTAAAGGTTTCCCTTGCGCAAAAGCCAGTTGAATCCGACTCTAGGAGGCGGCGTTCATCTCCCGTTTCCAAGCTGAAGAGCCAGCGCTGTCCGAAGACTTCTCCGTGGTCATGTGGCCGGCATGACTAAACACCGAGGGGTATGGAATGCTGTTAGTTTCTCACCGAAGCGGTACCTATTTATCTACTTGCAGTTTCTTGCTTTCGAACTGCTAGGTTGGCAGGAGCTGAGGCCAGAGATGGGAGCTTACTCCATCACGCGGCACTCGGGTCTCGAACTGCCGAACTACACCTCCGGTCTGCAGCTCAGCGTCTTAACCTCTAAGCCACCACAGCAGTACCTTTAACTAAATAAGCAACAGAGGAACAGCCTGCCTATCTGCTGAGCATTTCTATCCCAGTTCCTCTCCAAGGAGATCAGGGCAACAATGCATGGTTCTCTCTTCCTCATTTTGTCCTCAGTCACAACAACCCTGTGAGGTAGGTTACATCATCTCGCTCAGCATTGCCTGCCCTGACTGGCAGCAGCTCTCCAGGATCTTGGACAGAGAAATGCCCTCCTTAGCTCCCAATGCTACCTGAGGGCTAAATCAAATGAGACATTAATCCCCTCTATAGTTACAGGTGGGTGTGAATCTGCTGTAGAAGCAGGGCTATTTTTGGGCAGGAACGCACAGGAACGAAGTTCCGGCTGGCTCCCAAGTTGGCCACGCCCAGCAGGAACTCATTAGCATTGGCTAAAATAGGGGTGTGTGGCCTAACATGCAAAGGAGTTCCTGCTCCAAAAAAAAGCCCTGGGTTTTGACAGCAAACAAGGTAAAGAGAATAAGAAGCAAACGATGGGTGTGGCTGGATTCTAGTAACATGGGGTGTGTGGCCTAATATGCAAATAAGCTCTGCGGTCAGGGGTGTGGCCTAATATGCTAATGAGTTCCTGCTGTTGGGTATGGCAAATAAATAAATTATGCTAATTAGTTCCTGCTGGGCTTTTTCTACAAAAAAAGCCCTGTGTAGAAGAACAAGATCCGGGTCCAGCGGCGACGTAAAGATCAACAAGATTTCCAGTGAGGAGATAACACTTCCCCAAGGCCATTTCGGGTTGGGGAAACGGCACTGGGCATGGCCTAGGCACCCTCTCCACTCACACTGAGGTCCCAATCTGAATCGGGCCCCGACATACCTGCACGGCCCAGGCTAGCCCAATCTGATCAGATTCAGGCTGCGGTCACACGCGCCAGTTGAAGCGGTGGGGAGGCAAGGCTATTCCCTCTGGATGAATTTGATACGCAGTTCCGAGATCTCACCTCCCTTTGTAGCTGCGGTCTCAGCCCATCACTGTGTGATCAGCCGCAGCCGCCGGTGAGTCCTTTTTTCCCCGCCGTTTGTTTCCCATGCGCTTAAACGAGGAATCGAGGAATCACACCTCTACACGGAGGGCTCCCGTTGGAGTTTGCGATAGGGTTGCCAAACCCCACCGGTTTGCCAGAGGTCCCCCGTTTTTTGGAGGGGGGTTCTACCCACTGCCCCCAACACCCACAGCCACCCATCTCTCTCCGTTTAAATGTGTGGAACCCGTGTTTCCTCCCAAGCCTGATCTCTGCAAGCTTGCAGGGAAATGCCAGCTTCGTGCTCTTAAAAGGGAAAGGCAGCTCCTCTTAAAGGGGAAACGCCGGCTCCTGCATTTAAAAGGGAAACGCCAGCTCCTTTAAGTGCAGGGAACTGCCGTTTCTGGAGATCTGGCGCACGGGCAAGGGGGGGGTGGACGTCCCCAACATGACGTCATCACATCGGGGATGCCCGCCCCCTCCAGGAACGCCCCCAAATTCCCCCGCTGGGGGTGGAGATGGACTTGGCAACCCTAGTTTGCGATGATGCGCATACTGTGAAGGGGGGGGGGGAAACAACGGCACAGGGTCGGGATGGCTTGATCATCCCGATGGCTTGAGAGCGCACTGGAGCGATCAAACGGGAAAGTCCGTCCGTGGCCCACCACAACCCCTTTACTACCGGATTTTCTCCGGTGTCTTTTAACTCCGCTTCTCTGGCGGAGCAGCATGGGTTGCCGACGGCTGCAGGACGCTTCCCAGATGTTGCTGTCCGATCACTCCCTTTAGATTTGTCAGGCATTCGCCCCTATGTCGGGTCTAAATGTGCATGTGATTGCAGCCTCAGAAGCTAAGCAGGGTGGGCCCTGGCTAGCACTTGGAAGTCCAGGGTTGCTGCATAGAGGCAGGCCATCTCAAACCACCTCCGTCCGTCTCTGGCCCTGACCTGGATGGCCCAGGCTACTCTGAGTTTGTCAGATCTCAGAAGCTAAGCGGGGTCCGCCTTGGTTAGTACCAGGGGTCATTTCCTGCAGGAGCGCACAGGAGCGGAGCTCTGGCAGTAAAGAGCCCAGGGGGTGGGCACATGCAACAGGCCCCACCCCCTGCTCCCAGCAGCCCTCAGTCAGAGCAAGAAGCAGCCAGGTAAGCTGCAGAGCCCCCCCCCCTGGCCCCTCGACCCAGAACAGTCCAGTGGCACCTTTAAGACCAAGTTTTATTCAGGTAGAAGCTCTCCCCTGGTTAGAACTGGGACGGGAGACTACCAAGGAAGTCCCGGGTTGCTATGGAGAGGTAGGCCGTGTCAAACCACCTCTGAATATCTCTCGCCTTGAAAAGCCTACAGCAGGGGTGTCACACATGGAGCCCGAGGGTCAGATCAGGCCCCTGGAGGGCTTTTATTTATTATTTATTACTTTGGGCTTTTATCAGGACCACAGCGGCACTGGCTGTCTTCTGCTACTTCTTCCAGATCTGCTGCTGCTGCTGTGTTAAATAAACAAAATATTGCAAGAGTGCTAAGGTTTGGAGCATGTTTGTAAGTTTAAAAAAACCCCTTTGTGTTTGTGTCCTTTATAAAGTTTATATCTCCGCTCAGGGGTCCTTTTGTAGAAAAAGAGGTGCAGGAGCTAATTAGCATAACTCATTAGCATAACTCATTTGCATATGCCATGCCCCCTGACATCACTGGAAGTGTGTCAGAAGGCAACACCCACCGCTCAGGCTCCACTGGACTGTTTTGGATTGCTAGCTATTGGGGGGGGGGATGTGCTGGGGGACATGCAGATCTGTCCTCACAGAGGAGGGAGGGCTTGTACCTGAACAAACCTTGGTCTTAAAGGTGCCACTGGATTGTCTTGGACCGGGGGGGGGGGCGGGGCTCTGCAACTTATTTGGCTGCTTCTTGCTCTGACTGAGGGCTGCTGGGAGCAGGGGGTGGGGCTTGTTGCATGTGCCCGCCCCCTGGGCTCTTTACTGCTGGAGCTCCACTCCTGCGCGCTCCTACAGGAAATGACCCCTGTCTCCGCTACCTGGCATTACATTGTATGACACACATGGCCCGGCCCGACAAGGTCTCTCATCTATGTCAGATCCGGCCCTCATAACAAATGAGTCCGACACCCCTGGCCTATGGGACTGGCATGTCAGCTGTGACATGACAGCACTTTCCGCCACACTTGGGAACCGAGTTCCGTGCGCGGAATCCCAAAATGTCATCTGGTGACTAGATCCTGGGGCAGACCTGGGAAAACTAGAGCATGTAGTTAGGACCTACATTCCCTTCACTTTCCCCAAACTAGTTTATTCCCCCGTAAATCCATCTTTAAGGAAGCACAGGATTATTTGTGTGTTGCAGCTATTATGTTGTTGTTCTGCAAAACAATATGAACCCCAGGAAGCAAGTCCAGCTGTCCTTCTTCTCTTTTAAGAAACCTGTAGGTGTAGCCACAGGCAATTTAACACAGGAAATCGACTGCGACCAAAACTGAGAATAGCGTGCTTCATACATTTATAGGAAAAAGGCCTAACCACAATGCGCCGGGTATTGTTAGCCAGTCAGATTGTAAATTAACTCCTCGTTATGGTCTTTTATCGTAATGTATGGCTGTGAGAGTTGGACTATAAGGAAGGCCGAGCGCTGAAGAATAGATGCTTTTGAATTATGTTGATGGAGGAGACTCTTGAGAGTCCCTTGGACTGCAAGGAGATCAGATGTCACTCCTAAAAGAAATCAACCTTGATTGTTCCCTGGAAGGCCAGAGACTGAAGTTGAAGCTCAAATACCTTGGCCACCAAATGAGGAGCGCACCCTGGAGAAGACCCTGGTGCTGGGGGAGCGGGAGGAGAAGGAGGAGGAGAAGAAGAGGAGGAGGAGGAGATTGGATTTATCCCCCACCCTTCACTCGGAGTCTCAGGGCAGCTTACAAACTCCTTTCCCTTCCCCTCCCCACAACAGACACCCTGTGAGGTAGATGGGGTTGAGAGAGCACTGAGAAAACTGCTCTTTCAAGAACAGCTCTGACAGAACTATGGCTTGCCCAAGGTCATCCAGCAGCTGCAAGTGGAGGAGTGGGGAATCAAACCCGGTTCTCTCACATTAGAGTACGCACACTTAACCACTACACAAATCAGTCAATCCTAAAAGAAATCAACCCTGACTATTCCCTGGAAGGCCAGATCCTGAAGCTGACGTTCAAATACTTTGGCCACCCAATGAGAAGGGAGCACTCACTGGAGGAGGAGACCCTGATGCTGGGAAAGACTGAAGGTCACAGAAGACGGGGACGGCAAAGGATGAGATGGTTAGACAGTGTTATCAATGCAACAAACATGAAATTAAGCAAACTTCAGAGCACGACGGAAGACAGGAGGGCCTGGCGTGATCTGGTCCATGGGGTCGCGAAGAGTCGGACACGACTGTGCGACTGAACAACAACAACAACATGGTCCTTGATCGTCCTCTGGTGAGCGTGCTAACCCCTCCAGAACTTTCATGCCCATCCTTTTCTGAGAAAGAAGAACCCCCTGCTTCCTCTTCTGCACCTTGGCCGGCCCTTGATGAGCACCTAGTTTTACAACCTATTCTTTCAGCTTTGCATTCCAAAGATGTTGGCTTGGCTGTGTTCGCAGCCCAAAAATCTGCGATGTGCCGTCTGGCCTGACCTATCGCCCTACAAACTGCCAAATGGCCGGAGGGGACCCTGGATCACGTCAAGGCAGGCCTCTGTTCCCACTGGGGGCCTGTTTGTCCTCGTTTATTACCGTCCAGTCCGTTCTGCAGTTATTTTGGATTCCCTCCCTTTCTTTGTCTGACTGTTTGCCAATCCCCTGGAGTTGCAACACTGGTGGACAGTGTTGCGCCCTCCGACATTTCGCAGATAAAAATAGGGAGACTCTTGGAACATCCCCGTTTTCAGACCAAGTATTTTTGCCCAGAGCTTCTCCCGCCCCCGTAGTACGTATTGTTGTCCACCCATCTCTGCCTGCTGAGCTCATTTATTCTTCAGGGGCCTGACTTCTACAGATTTAAAAGGCAAAAGGGCACTAGGTCCTTTTCAAGACAGGTATGCAAGGAAACCATAATTGGCCTACAATATGTGTTAATCAGATTAAAAATGTACCACTAAACTGCATGACATGTCAAAGTGTCGGGCACGGTGCCTCTGCATTCATGGGCATGCATTTCCATGCCTGTGCTGTAGAGAAGGAGAAGGAGAAGGAGAAGGAGAAGGAGAAGGAGAAGGAGAAGGAGAAGGAGAAGGAGAAGGAGAAGGAGAAGGAGAAGGAGAAGGAGAAGGAGAAGGAGAAGGAGAAGGAGAAGGAGAAGGAGAAGGAGAAGGAGAAGGAGAAGGAGAAGGAGAAGGAGAAGGAGAAGGAGAAGGAGAAGGAGAAGGAGAAGGAGAAGGAGAAGGAGAAGGAGAAGGAGAAGGAGAAGGAGAAGGAGAAGGAGAAGGAGAAGGAGAAGGAGAAGGAGAAGGAGAAGGAGCAGGAACAGCTGTGTCAGAGCTTGTGACTGACCCCAGGTCACATCAGCAGGTGCAAGTGGAGGAGTGGGGAATCAAACCCGGCTCTCCCAGATTAGAGTCCGCACACTTAACCACTACACCCACTCTCTGATCGAAGAGATTTAATTTCCAGGGTTCAGGATCTGGACCCTGAAGAACCACAACTAGTGTTGCCAACTCCAGGTTGGGAAATTCCTGAAGACTTGGGGGTGGGGCCTGGGGAGGGCATGGAGGGACCACAGCACGGTATAACAGCGCAGAGTCCACCCTCCAGAGTAGCCATTTTCTCCAGGGGAACTGATCCCTGTAGTCTGGAGATCAGTTGTAATTCCAGGAGATCTCCAGGCCCTGCCTGGAGGTTGGCAACCATATGAGTTCAGCGTCCCTGCTTTAGAGGAAGAGTCCCCAACTTTTTTGAGCCTGCGAGCACCTGTGCACTTGTAACATATCATGGTAGGCGCAGCCACAAAATGGCTGCTGTAGGAGGCAGGGTCAGCCCAAAAATGGTTGCTGTAGGAGGCGGGGTCAGCCACAAAATGGCTGCCACAGATTACATTCAATCACACAGTGAAGATCCTTGTGCTGTGGTGGCAGCTGCTGCCAGAGCGATGTTTTTAAATATCTGCACAGCCAGTCAAATCTCCAATGGCCAATCAGAAGCCTTGCTGGGCAGAAGCCCCACCTGGCCCCGCCCACCTTCTAAAAACACTGGGTGGATGCCAGGAGAGCTGTTGGCAGGCACCATGGCACCCATGGGCACCACGTTGAGGCCCCTTGCTCGACTTAACAGTAAGGATTACAGCCAAATAATGAATGCGAAACTCTTTGGACATCGGAAATATTGGTATCCTGCTAGGCCCATGCCAGGGTTGCCACCTTCAAGGTGGGACCTGGAGATCTCCCAGAGTTACACCTGTTCTCCAGACTACAGAACATAAGGGAAGCCATGCTGGATCAGGCCAATGGCCCATCCAGTGCAACACTCTGTGTCACAGTGGCCAAAACCCAGGGGTCATAAGGTGGTCTACCAGCACGGCCAGAACTCCAGAAGCCCTCCCACTGTTGCCCCCCCTAGCACCAAGAATACAGAGCATCCCTTGCCCCAGACTGAGAGTTCCTATCTATACCTTGTGGCTAAGAGCCACTGAGGGACCTTTGCTCCATATGCTTATCCAATCCCCTCTTAAGAACACAAGAGAAGCCAATGTTGGATCAGGCCAATGGCCCATGCAGTCCAACACTCTGTCTTACAGCGGCCAAAACTACCAGGTGCCATCAGGAGGTCCAGCAGTGGGGCCAGGACAATAGAAGCTCTCCCACTGTTGCCCCCCCCCAAGCACCAAGTCACTTGCCCCAGACCAAGAGCTCCTATCTACACCTTGTGGCTCGTAGCCACTGTTGGACTTCTGCTCCATATGCTTATCTAATTCCCTCTTGAAGCCGCCCATGCTTGTAGCTGCTACTACCTTCTGTGGCAGTGAATTCCATGTGTTAATCACTCCTTGGGTGAAGAATTATCTGTTCTAATCCGACTGCTCAGCGATTTCATGGAGTGCCCACGAGTTCTTGTATTGCGAGAAAGGGAGAAAAGTACTTCTTTCTCGACCTGCTCTGTCCCATGCATAATCTTGTGAACCTCGATCATGTCACCCCTCAGCCGTCGTTTCTCCAAGCTAATGAGCCCCAAGCGCGTTAACCTTTCCTCATAGGGAAAGTGTTCCAACGCTTTAATCCTTCGAGTCACCCTTTTCTGCACAAGATGGCCCATATGCACTATAGTTTGAGTGCTTGCAGAGATCAGCTTGAATCAGATTGTCCGGTTGTGTAACATCTAGCCTCATCTCCATCTGCAGTTCTGTAACTTCATCACATCTTTCGTCGTCTGAGTCCTGGCCCTGTAAGAAGCGCAGACGGCCTTTCTGTCCTTCGCTTCGTCCTCGTTGTCCTTTTTCGGCTGGCATGCCAGAAGAAAACTCACGTCTACTTATGTAGTCAGTCTGTTGGCAAACAAAACAGTGGTAGGAGAAACTAGGCTTCTACTTGACCAGTTACGTTCCTTGTGTTGTACACAGTAATATATATATATTAAAAAAAATTGCACAGGAGTAAGGAATTAAAATAAGGCTGCTGTAGAAATGTCATTATGAAACATCACTGCTTTTGCTTTTTATACACGTACTTAGGAATGTGATTGCAATGGATGAAAAGAACACCTGCGTAATGTCTGGTTCTCGAAGAGGTTTTGCAGGCAAGGGATAGGGTTGCCAACTCTGGGCTGAGAAATTCCTGGAGATTTGGGCAGGTGGAGCCAGGAAACATAAGAACATAAGAGATGCCAATGTTGGATTAGG
This sequence comes from Gekko japonicus, assembly GCF_001447785.1. Classification (NCBI taxonomy): domain Eukaryota; kingdom Metazoa; phylum Chordata; class Lepidosauria; order Squamata; family Gekkonidae; genus Gekko; species Gekko japonicus. Next base: position 162,270 of record NW_015162013.1, on the reverse strand, counting down.
CCAAAGGCCCATCCAGTCCAACACTCTGTATCACACAGTGGCCAGAATTACCAGGTGCCATCAGGAGGTCCACCAGTGGGGCCAGGACATTAGAAGCCCTCCCACTGTTGACCCCCCCCCCAAGCACCAAGATGACAGAGCATCACTTGCCCCAGAGCCCCTATCTATACCTTGTGGCTAATAGCCACTGATGGACCTCTGCTCCAGATGCCTATCTAATTCCCTTTTGAAGCCGTCCATGCTTGTAGCCACCATCACCTCTGTGGCAGTGAATTCAAAGTGTGGGGTTTGGGGAGGGAGAAGGACCTTAGCGGGATATAATGCCATTGCGTCTGCCCTCCAGAGCGGCCATGTTCCCTAGGGGCTTCTAGGAACTACTTCACCCAAAGAGTAATTAACACGTGGAATTCACTGCCACAGGAGGTGGCGGCGGCTACAAGCATGGACGGCTTCAAGAGGGAATTACATAAGCATATGGAGCAGAGGTCCATCAGTTGCTATTAGCCACAAGGTATAGATAGAAGCTCTCAGTCTGGGGCAAGGGATGCTCTGTATTCTTGGTGCTTGGGGGGGGGGCAACAGTGGGAGGGCTTTTAGTGTCCTGGCCCCACTGGTGGACCTCCTGATGGCCCTTGCTATTTTTGGCCACTGTGTGACTCAGAGCATTGGACTGGATGGTCCATTGGCCTGATCCAACTTTGGCTTCTCTTATGTTCTTATGTATTCTTGGTGCTTGGGGGGCAACAGTGGGAGGGCTTCTGGAGTTCTGGCCCTGCTGGTGGACCTCCTGATGGCCCCTGGGTTTTGGCCACTGTGTGACACAGAGTGTTGCATGGGATGGGCCATTGGTCTGGTCCAACATGTCTTCTCTTATGTTCTTTAGAGCAGAGGTCCATCCGTGCCTCTTAGCCACAAGGTCTATATGGAACACTCTGTCTGGGGCAGAGATGCTCTGTATCCTTGGTGCTAGCGGGGGCAACAGTGGGAGGGCTTCTGGAGTTCTGGCCGTGCTGGTAGACCACCTTATGACCCCTGGGTTTTGGCCACTGTGACACAGAGTGTTGCACTGGATGGGCCATTGGCCTGATCCAGCATGGCTTCCCTTATGTTCTGTAGTCTGGAGAACAGGTGTAACTCTGGGAGATCTCCAGGTCCCACCTTGAAGGTGGCAACCCTGGCATGGGCCTAGCAGGATACCAATATTTCCGATGTCCAAAGAGTTTCGCATTCATTATTTGGCTGTAATCCTTACTGTTAAGTCGCTCGCTTAACAAAGCAGTCGGAGAGTGATAGCAGGAACACAACTTTATTTTTCAACTCGAACACAATTCCAACACGGATCAACATCTGATAGCCAGAACAGCCTTTACATTGCAGCTGTCCTGCTTTTAAACATCCCCGGCTAATGTAGCCACACCCACTGTACAAATATCAACCTATGAGGTTGCCGAGATAAGGTCCAATCACATTAGTTCCCGCTCAGGGAGCTAGCTTGAAGTGATTGGCTTGTTACTTCCTGAGCTAGCAATACTATTGGATGGATTTGGATCCTAGCCCAGGACGAAGCTCAACATTACAGTTTAGTTAGATGTTTCACAACATTGCATTCAAGGCAGCTTTGAATACACTACACTTACGACAACCCTGCTAGGCAGGCCAAAATCATCCCCATGTTGCCGATGGGAAGTGAGGCTGAGGGGGCGTGGTTTGCCTCGGGCCAATTAGGGAGTCTGTGGCAGAGCGGAGAGCTGAACGGGGACTCAGTCTCTTTTACCCGCAGTGTCAACCTAGCAGTCTTCAGAGTTTTCAGAGGAGTCCTTAGAGCTCTCTCTTTCCTTCCAAATCCATGGAATACCAATAACAACGATGAGGTTTGTTCGCCGGCCTCACAGAAAGCCCTTGTATTTCTGACCCCAGAGGAAATGACGGGCACCGCTTGAGAACACTCCGTGTATTTCATGGCTTAGAATCCGTGATTGCTTTCTGACGTCCATTTAGCTGAGACGACTTGACGTCATGTAGATGGGATATTTCGGAACAGCAGCGTCCTGGGTGGTGCCGAAGGAGACGGTCTCTTTCAACCTTTGCGGCTCCCATTTGGTCTCAGGTTCTTCTCTATGGCCCAGGCTAGCCTGGTCTCGTCAGATCCTGGAAGCTAAGCAGAGGGAGGGGAGACCACGAAGGAAGACCAGGGTTGCGATGCAGAGGCAGGCAATGGCAAACTGTCCTGAACACACAACACTGCCTTCTACTGAATCAGACCATTGGTCCATCGAGGCCAGTATTGTCTACTCAGACTGGCAGCCGCTCCCCAGGGTCTCAGGCAGAGTGTTTCTGACATAAAAAAGGGGAGCGGTGGCACAGAGGATTTATCCTCTGGTTAACATCTGAACAGAGTTGCTGTCCGTTCTAGCCCCCTGCTGGTGTGAGCTACCAGCCTTGTCCCCAGCTCGCCGTCCACCCAGCGGTTCGAAAGCTTCGGCGAGTAGATAAAATGGGTACCACTCCTTAGAGAGGGTGGGCACACTAAACCCCCGTAGGGGAGGTGTTAGCCGGCGAATGGAACGTCCAGCTCGAAAGCTCGCGATCAATAAATTGAAAGGTATTATTATTATTATTATTATTATTATTATTATTATTATTATTATTATTATTATTATTATTATTATTATTGACTGCCTGGTTCCTTTAAACTGGAGATGCCGGGGATGATCGAACCTGGGACCTTCTGCATGCCAAGCTCTGCCACTGAGCCACAGCCCCTACCTCTGAAGTCTGTTGTCATGGAAACCCAGTGGGGTTGCCATAAGTCAGCTGTGACGTGAAATCACTTCCCACCACCCACAATTTTCTATGGGCCTCCATCACAGGGGGGGAGCCCCTTCAACACCACCTCCAGCTGAAGCAAAGAGAATCCTTTAAAATGCAGGCACGTCACGCTGGCCGATTTGCAGAGTCCGCTAACTGGCAAGACCCACCCCTTCTAACGGGCTTTTGTTTGTTTACACAAACCGAGAGGTTAAACGGCAAAGTGGGCAAGAATGAGCACGTCTGGCGCACCAACAAAACCTTGTGCAACTGCGGACGGAGCTCTTCACCCCCATTTATAGCTTGAGGCGTCAGTATTCCTTTATGGCATGACGGAAGCTCAGGCAAAGTATATCATCCGTGTAAATTGCTGCGAGTCAGAGGCTGAGGATAGTGAATGGAGCGCCTGGATAAGTAGGGGCTCTGGCGTTACCTTTCTTCCATTTCGGGTTCAGCTGCTTCTGGGGGAAAGTGAGGTTAAACGGCAAAGTGGGCAAGAATGAGCATGTCTGGCACCAGCAAAACCTTGTGCAACTGTGGACGGAGCTCTTCGCCCCCATTTATAGCTTGAGGCGTCAGTATTTATGGCATGAGGGAAGCTCAGGCAAAGTATATCTTCCATGTAAATTGCTGCGAGTCAGAGGCAGAGGATAGTGAACAGAGGGCTGGGATAAGTAGGGGCTCTGGCGTTACCTTTCTTCCATTTCGGGTTCAGCTGCTTCTGGGGGAAAGTGCCGTCAAGTCGCAGCTGGCTTGTGATGACCCCGTTGGGTTTTCAAGGCAAGAGATATTCAGAGGTGGTTTGCTGGGGCCTGCCTCTGCGTAGCGACCCTGGACTTCCTCGGGGGTCTCCCAGCCAAGTACTAACCGGGGCCAGGGCCGGCTCACCCACAAGGCGAACTAGGCATTCGCCTAGAGCGCTGGGCCCCGGATGGGGCACCGAGCTGTGCCTCCCCCCCCCACCAAAAGCCCGCGAGCAGCTCTCCATATGTCAGCACTTAGCTAATTGGGGAGAGGCATCCGGCGAGCATCCCCCGCCTGGAGACAGGATCCCCCTCACCTCCCTCCCAAACTGCCTTCGGAAGCGGAGCACGAGAGAAATCTCTCTTCCATCTTGGAGGGCGCTGCAGTAATGTGTGGGGCGTGCTCGCTGGATTTGACAGCTGCTGGGGGGGAAGGCGGTGGCAGAAAAGGCTGGCGGGTGCCCATCCGGGAGGTTGGCATCTGAGCCACAAGGCCGCCTTGCCTAGGGCGCAGAAACACCTCGAGCCAGCCCTGACCGGGGCCGACCCTGCTTAGCTTCCAAGATCCAATAAGATCGGGCCATGATCCAGGTCAAATCAGACGTTCAGAAGTGGTTTGCCCTTGCCTGCCTCTGCATAGCAACCCTGGGCTTCCTTGGTGGTCTCCCATCGGAGTACTAATCAGGACCCACCCTGCTTCGCTTCCGAGATCAGATGAGATCGGGCTAGTCTGAGCCATCCAGATCAGGGCAGATGAACAGAGGTGGTTTGCCCTTGCCTGCCTCTGCATAGCAACTCTGGGCTTCCTTGGTGGTCTCCCATCAGAGTACGAACCAGGACCAACCCTGCTTAGCTTCTCAGATCTGAAGAGATCAGGCTAGTGTTAAGTCAACTACTTAACAAAGAGTCAGAGAGTGATTTCAGCCAAAGATTCAGCTTTAATGAACAACATTAACACAACCAGAACAGAACAACCAGTTTGCATTGCAGCTGGGCTCCTTTTAAACTCTCCCGGGCTACTGTAGCCACGCCCTACTGTAATGTTCCCTCTAAGCTGTGGAGTCTTGTGAGCAAAAAATTCTACTTTGTGAGCTACTGGCATTCAAGTTGTGAGCGAGCGATTCGGCTACTGCATGAATCAGTTTGCTCTGGAGCCATCCTACCTGAGCCAAGGCAAAAATGTGTGAGCCAGAGGCTAAAAAACTGTGAGCAAGCTCGCACTAACTCAGCTTAGAGGGAACACTGCACAACCAATAGGATTGTAAAGATATAGTCCAATCACTGACGTTCCCTCTCCGGGAACTGGATGTTAGGTGATTGGTCGGCTCTTCCTGGGCTACCAATAGGATCTGAGGAATTAGGATCCTTGCCCAGGACGATGCTATGCATGGTGTTTCAATGAGTGAATTCACATACATGTATATTGAACTGAATACACCACAGCTAGCCTGGTCATCCCTGTCAGGGCCAGGTTAAGTTCTCCTTCCTTTAAATGATCCTGTGGTTAATTATTTCACATATCCACATAATTCACTGTCAGCGTTCAGGGATCTGACAGTTCTCTCGGAAGCTAGCTGGGAGCAGTGTTCCCTCTAAGCTGAGTTAGTGTGAGCTAGCTCACAGTTTTTTAGCCTCCGGCTCACACATTTTCGTCGTAGCTCAGGAAGGAGGGCTCCAAGAGCAAACTAACTTATGCAGTAGCCAAATCGCTCGTTCACAGCTTTAATGCCAGGAGCTCACAAAGCAGAATTTCTGCTCACAGGACTCCACAGTTTAGAGGGAACGCCTGGGAGGCCGGTTTGGCTGAGACGCTCTGGGAGTCCTCCTCCGTGTAAAGAAGGAGAGTCGATGCAAGATCATAACTTTGAACCCTGCCTAGCACGACACATAAGAGGGTTACGATCAACCCAGTCATCAGATGAGTTTTATCTTCACGGCCCGGTTAGCAACCCCGTGCGGAGTTATGGTCCTAGACGTATAGTTGGAAGGAACCTTCTAGGCAGGGCTTTTTTTTGTAGAAAAAGCCCAGCAGGAACTCATTAGCATAATTGGCCACACCCAACAGCAGAAACATATTAGCATATTAGGCCACACCCCTGACAACACAGTTCATTAGCCTATGAGGCCACACACCTGTGTTACCAGTGTGCTCACCCAGCCACACCCATCCTTTGCTTCTTATTCTGTTTACCTTGTTGTCAAAACCCAGGGCCTTTTTTTGTAGCAGGAACTCCTTTGCATGTTAGGCCACACACCCCTAATGTAGCCAATCCTAATGAGTGCCTGCTGTTGGGTGTGGCCTATTATGTCAATGAGTTCCGGCTGGGCGTGGCCAACTCAGGAGCCAGCCGGAACTCCGTTCCTGTGCGTTCCTGCCCCAAAATAGCCCTGCTTCTAGGCCATCTAGTTCAATCCCACATTCAACGTGGGAAACAGGGTCGCCTGCCTCCAGGCGGGGCCTGGGGATCCCCTCGAATTACAGCTTGTCTCAAGTCTACCCAGATCGGCTCCCCTGGAGAAAATGGATGGTTTGGAGGGTGGACTCTATGGCATGGTACCCCACTGAGGTCCCTGGCCTCCCCAGGCTCCACCCCCAAATCTCCAGGAGTTTCCCAACATGGATCTGGCAACCCTACGTCCCCATCCCCTGCATGTTGCTGGGGGGAGGGGGAACCTGGCGACCCTACTGAGACCAACGCTCCCTCTAAGCTATGGAGTCCTGTGAGCAAAAATTCTACTTTGTGAGCTACTGGCATGAAAGTTGTGAGTAGGTGGTTTGGCTACAGCATAAATTATGTAGTTTGCTCTGGATCCATCCTTCTTGAGCTAAGACAACAGTGTGTGAGCCAGAGGCTAAAAAACTGTGAGCTAGCTCACACTCACTCAGCTTAGTGAGAACACTGACTCAGACCAACAGAGGCTGTCCAGGTTATATGGGTCTTTCACATCTGATCCTCTTAATCAGAGATGCTGGGGACTGAACTAGTGGCACCTTCTGCAGGTCGAGGTCTTTCACATCACCCCCTACCTGATCCTTCTAACTGGAGAGGCCGGGGGCCTGATCCTGGCACCTTTTTCATGCAAAGCAGATGTTCTGCCACTGAATCAAGGCGATACTCCATTACGTTTACCATCACTGCTTTTCCCCCCTGGCTTGTAACTTGAAACTCTTGTTCGGTGTAGTGGTTAAGTGCGCAGACTCTAATCTGGGAGAGCCGGGTTTGATTCCCCACTCCTCCACTCGCACTTGGCTGGGTGACCTTGGGCAAGCCATAGTTCTGACAAGAGCTGTCCTTGAAAAAGAGTCGTTTCTGTCAGAGCTCTCTCAGCCCCACCTACCTCACAGGGTGTCTGTTGCGGGGAGGGGAAGGGAAAGGAGTTTGTAAGCTGCTCTGAGACTCCTTCGGGTAGTGAAGGGCGGGGTATAAATCCAATCTCCTCCTCCTCTCCGCCTAGCCAGTGCATTAAATTTAAAACCCGAAGAGAGAGAGCCAGTTTGGTGTAGTGGTTAAGTGTGCAGACTCCAGTCTGGGAGAACTGGGTTTGATTCCTCACTCCTCCACCTGCACCTGCTGGATGACCTTGGGCAAGCCATAGTTCTGGCACAGC
>NW_015162013.1:151728-154606 GCF_001447785.1 Gekko japonicus | reverse complement strand
CCCCCCCCCCAAGCATGCAGCTGTTGGGTCACGCATAGTGGAGCAGCTGTGGGAAAGCCGTTATCTGTCCTATAAATTGGGGGGGGGGATGTTAGACAGTTGGGCGGCCGGAACCTCTTGTGCACGCTGGCGAGAGTGAGACAAGGCGCTCACTGTCCGGCCACAAACACCTCATACAGCCTGCCTCTCCAGTGAGCCCTATAAAGTGCGGCTGGTTTTAACGCTGGCGTGGGCGCCTCGGTTACCCGGTTTGTCCGGAGCCTGGAGTGGTTCATTCAGCCCCCTTCGTGCCCACTGTTCTGACCACAATCGGGTGCTCTCAAGCCTTGGCAACGGAGCGGATGACCTCAACTTGACGATCCTGGCTTCAACAGGCCTACCAAGCACTGCCCCGTCCGCACATTTGTTTCCGTAGGGGCCTAGGGATGCCAGCCTCCAGGTGGGGCCTGGGGATCCCCTGGAATTACAGCTCGTCTCCAGACTACAGAGATCAGTCCCCCTGGAGGCAAATGGCTGCTCTGGAGGGTGGAATCCCGTGTTCCCTCTAAGCCGAGTTAGTGTGAGCTAGCTCACAGTTTTTTAGCCTCCGGCTCACACATTTTTGTCTTGGCTCAGGAAGGATGGCTCCAGAGCAAACCAATTTATGCAGGAGCCAAATTGCTCGCTCACAACTTTAATGCCAGTAGCTCACAAAGTAGAATTTTTGCTCACAAGACTCCACAGCTTAGAGGGAGCCTTGGCACTGGAATCTATGACCTTGTACCCCACTGAGGTCCCCGTCCTCCCCAGGTTCCATCTCCAAATCTCCAGGAGTTTCCCAGCCTGGAGTTGGCAGCCCTGCCCCACCATCCCCTGCCGGTGGCCAGGGGGGACCAGGTAACCCTAGCAAGGGGCTGTGTCTGCCAATATCTGCCAGACGTTTTGATGGCACTTGTTTTATTCAGATGCCAGTGTGGCGGCTGGGAAGTCGGGCTGCCAGCCTCCAGGTGGGGCCGAGAAGTCTGCGGAAATGACATCTGTACAGAAATTAGCTCTCCTGGAGGAAATGGCTGCACCGAAGGGCGGATTCCGTGGCATCACACCCCAAAGAGGTCCCTTCCCAAACTCCGCCCTCTACAGGCTCCACTCTCAGATCTCTAGGAATGTCACAGCCTGGAGTTGGCATCCCTTCCAAAGAACGTTGCAGGGTAGAAAATAGCAGGGGTCATTTCCTGCAGGAGCGCACAGGAGCGGAGCTCCGGCAGTGAAGAGCCCAGGGGGCGGGCACATGCAACAAGCCCCGCCCCCTGCTCCCAGCAGCCCTCAGTTGGGCCACGAGGAGCAAGAAGCAGCCAGGTAGGTTGCAGAGCCCGACCCCCCCCATAGCAATCCAAAACAGTCCAGTGGCACCTTTAAGGCCAAGTTTTATTCAGGCACAAGCTCTCCCTCCTCTGCGAGGGCAGATCTGCACCTCCCCCCGTCCCCCCATAGCTAGCAATCCAAAAGAGTCCAGTGGAGCCTGAGCAGTGGGTGTTGCCTTCTGACACACTTCCGGTGAAATCAGGGGGTGTGGCATATGCAAATAAGTTATGCTAATGAGCTCCTGCGCCTCTTTTTCTACGAAATGACCCCTGGAAAATAGGATCACTTCTGTTTACCCATTTCAAATCGAGGCTTGCATCAGCGTAACACTAGGCTATGCTTTTTAACTCTTGGTTCTTCGAGATCTAAATGCACGTGCGCGCACCTCTCCTTGGGTTCAGGTGGGGTCGCCATGTTGGTCTGAAGCAGCAGACCAAAGTCTGAGTCCACACCTGCACATGAAAGCTTATCCCCAGAATTAAACTCTGTTGGTCTTAAAGGTGCCACTGGACTCAAACTTTGTTCTACCCAGGGCTATTTTGGGGCAGGAACGCACAGGAATGGAGTTCCGGCTGGCTCCCGAGTTGGCCACGCCCAGCAGGAACTCATTAGCATAATAGGCCACACCCAACAGCAGAAACTCATTAGGATTGGCTACATTAGGGGTGTGTGGCCTAACATGCAAAGGAGTCCCTGCTACAAAAAAAGGTCCTGGGTTTTGACAACAAACAAGGTCAACAGAATAACAAGCAAAAGGTGGGTGTGGCTGGATGAGCACACTTCTGGTAACATGGGGGTGCGGCCTAATATGCTAATGAGCAGTGCTGTCAGGGTGTGGCCCAATATGCTAATGAGTTCCTGCTGGGCTTTTTCTACAAAAAGAGCCCTGGTACCCCTTCTTGGGATCATCTCTTCTGGAGATCTTCTGCATGCCCCTGATCCTTTTGAGCCTTTGCATTGCACTGTTTTGCTTTTTGGAAAATCGGAAGGATGTTCTGGCTTGCTGCAAAAACCACTGGTTGTCAAACTCATCGTGCAAACTGTTTGTTCTTGCAAAAAATGGATAGAGGGAGTGTGTGTGTGTGTGGTGCGAAGTCACAGCTGACGTATGGCAACCCCATGGTATTTTCAAGGCAATAAATGTTCAGAGATAGAATCATAGAGTTGGAAGGGACCTCCAGGGCCATCTAGTCCAACCCCCTGCACAATGCAGGAAATTCACAAATATCACCTCCAGTGACCCCTGTTCCATGGCCAGAAGATGACAAAAAACCTACAGGATCCCCGGGCAAACTGCCCCGGAGAAATTTTGCTTTTGGATCCCCAAAGTGGTGACTGGCATTTCCCTGGGCGTGTAAGAGAAGGCCAGGAGAACTAAGCACTGAGGCAACCCTTCCTGCCCCCCCCTCCCCATGATCTGCCCAAGTCCGCAGAATCTGCATCGCTGACAGATGGCCACCTAGCCTCTGTTTGAAAACCTCCAAAGGAGGAGAGCCCACCACCTCCCGAGGGAGCCTGTTCCACTGAGGAACCGCTC
>NW_015162013.1:99970-151303 GCF_001447785.1 Gekko japonicus | reverse complement strand
ATTTCTGCGGGGGGGGGGGGACTTCTGCCCAGAGGAGACCACCAGGCCCTTTCTTTGCCGCCCCCCCCCCCGTCAGATCCCTCCTGTCTGGGCTCTGCAGGGCTTTCCCTCCTATTCCCTCATCCTCTCCTCTCTTCCTCTCTTCTTTTTTGTCTGCTTCCCTTGACAATAGAGCCACCGTCTGCTTCCTTCCCCTTTTGTTTCTGCAGCTGAGTGCGGAGAGGAGGCTTTTGTCTGGGCACAGATGGGAAAGGGAGACGGGAAGGGACAGGGGAGCGGCAGAGAGCCTGATGAGGAAAACAGGAAGAAGAAGAAGAAGAAGAAGAAGAAGAAGAAGAAGAAGAAGAGGAGGAGGAGGGGATGGGATTTATACCCTGCCCTTCATTACCCAAAGGTGTCTCAGAGCGGCTTACAAACTCCTTCCCCTTCCCCTCCCCACAACAGACACCTTGTGAGGTAGGCGGGGCTGAGAGAGCTCTTGACAGAAACGGCTCTTTTTCAAGAACAGCTCTTATCAGAACTACGGCTTGCCCAAGGTCATCCAGCCAGGTGCAAGTGGAGGAGTGGGGAATCAAACCCGGCTCTCCCAGATTAGAGTCTTAACCACTACACCAAACTGGTGGAGGAGGATGAGGATGAGGATTTATATCCCGCCCTTCACTACCCGAAGGAGTCTCAGAGACGAGTGGCTTACAATCCCCTCCCCCTCCCCACAACAGACACCCTGTGAGGTAGGTGGGGCTGAGAGAGCTCTCGCGAGAACTGCCCTTGAGAGAACAGCTCTGAGAGAACTTGTGACTGACCCAAGGTCACACCAGCAGCTGCATGTGGAGGAGTAGGGAATCAAACCCGGTTCTCCCAGATTAGAGTCCGCGCGCCTAACCACTACACCAGACTGCCTCTCCAACAGGTGGAGCCTGGAAATCTCCCGGATTTTGAACTGATAAACATACTATGGAGATCAGTTCCCCCTGGAGAAAATGGCTGCTTTGGAGGGTGGACTCTATGGCAATGTACCCCCTCCCCTCCCCAAACACGGCTCTCCTCAGGCTCCACCCCCTATTTTCCAGGAATCTCCCAGCCTGGAGCTGGCACCCCTGGTAGAGGCAGGGGCTAGGGTTGCCAACCTCCAGCTGGTACCTGGGGATCTCCTGCTTTTACAATTGATCTCCAGGCCACCCAGATCAGTTCCCCTGGAGAAAATGGCTGCTTTGGAGGGTGGACCCTAATCATACCCTGCTGAGGTCCCTCCCCGCTTCAAACCCCACCCTGGCCAAGCTCCACCCCCAAATCTCCAGGAATATTCCACCCCAGTGGTGGCAACCCTAACAGGAGCATAGGGTGTGTAGGAAATAACCTTGTGAGAGCCGGGTTGGTGTAGTGGTTAAGTGTCAGTTTATGAGAGCCAGTTTGGTGTAGTGGTTAAGGAAACCAGTGAGAGCCAGTTTGGTGTAGTGGTTAAGTGCACGGACTCTAATCTGGGAGAACCTGGTTCGATTCCCCACTCCTCCACTTGCACCTGGCTGGATGACCTTGGGCAAGCCGTAGTTCTGTCAGAGCTGTTCTTGAAAAAGAGCCGTTTCTGTCAAGAGCTCTCTCAGCCCCACCTGCCTCACAGGGTGTCTGTTGTGGGGAGGGGAAGGGAAAGGAGATTGTAAACCACTCTGAGACTCCCTTGGGTAGTGAAGGGCGGGGTATAAATCCAATCTCTTCTCATCTTCTGTTCTTGACGCCTCAGCAGCCTTTTGTCATGAAAGGAACGCCACACATGCTCAGGATCATTTTGCATTTATTTAGGTTTTCCAGATGCGATCGTTGGATTAATCAACTCAATCAGCAAGAGCAAATTTTAAAGGGTGGGATTGGGTGAAGGACAGACATGCTTCCTGTTTTGACACTTGTTTTGGTGCGGTTGTGTTCCTTCCATCGGGACCGAACAAGAAAATATTGTCAAGCTGGCTTCTCCCATCTGGGAGAGGTAGCTCTTCTTTATTACGTGTTAACTTCATAATTGCTCGGGGCAATGTTTACATTTTGATTAATCGCGTTAATTAAACCTGTTAAAAAGCGGAAGATTCATCAGCTGTAAACCGTAGCATCGCTGTACCACTTTGAGCTCTGGCCAGCAGAAATGGATTCACCCGTCCAAAAGCTCCACATTAGTTTGGCCTTTGACTTCTTTGTTCCAGGTGCATTTAAACAGACACCCCAAATATTTGAGTTGTAAGAGCAGATGATAAAGACCTCCTGGAAGCCCCCTTTCAGGCTTTGTGCAATTTGCAAAGCATACATGTGCCTAACAATGGAACTGCTGTTCGGGCTATCCATGCAAAGGTCAGTTTTGTCCTCTTCCCCCCCCCCCCAACCATACCAGGTTTCGGTGGGACATACACTTCTCCTGCAACCAATGCTCCCTCTAAGCTGTGGAGTCTTGTGAGCAAGAATTCTACCTTGTGAGCTACTGGCATTAAAGTTGTGAGCGAGCCATTTGGCTACTGCATAAATTAGGTTGCTCTGGAGCCCTCCTTCCTGAGCGAAGAGAAAAAGGTGTGAGCCGGAGGCTAAAAAACTGTGAGCTAACTCACACTCACTCAGCTTAGAGGGAACACTGCCCGCAACCCTTCCTTTTTTCTAGATAGATTTTCTGTTCCAGCATCACTGCGAAACTCTCTTCCCTTCGCATGCAGAGCAGAATGGGTTCATATGATTCATCAGAAATGATTAATTTTTCCCCTCCAAATGAGATTAGTTGCTTAAAATGGCATCGTTGGGCTGAGATAAGATTCCGGGCAGCAGAGTGTTCCATTTTGCAAAAGACAGGGAGTGACTGGCATAGCCACAGGGGAAGAGGAATCTTGGGAGGAGAGCAAGCCGCGTTTGCTCCCAAAGAAGGAGGAAAGGAAAGCTGGGCCTGGAGAGGGAAGGCAGAAAGGCGGCAGCCGTTCCATTTTCTCTTGCAAAGAGAGGTCTGCTATGTCTGCGTGTCAGTTTCAGCACCCGCTGCCAAAGAGTGGGTGATCGGTTTTGGAACAGAGCAAAACAGTGCCATGAGCCACAAATGCATGCCTTCCTGTACAAACAGCTACAAAGGGTGCGGTCACACGGAGCATTAGCCACGCTACAGAGACGGAAGACAGGCGGATTTTCCGGGCGCGATCACAGCACCACATCTGGGAAGCATAGAGCTCCCGTGGCGAACCTGAGGCTTCCCGCCAAAGACGCGGGGTAAAAAACTAGTACCTCCGAGGTACTAGTTTCCGGAAACCGCGGGGCAAGGGCGGGCGCCTGATCGCGTTTCCGGTGGTAGGTCGTGGAATCCGGCGCCCACCCATGTCCCGTCGCTAAAAGGGTTTTTTCCCCCAAGTCTCCACGGGATGTGCACAAGCACCCAACGGCGCATGAGCACACTTCATTTAAAAACAAACAACACAGCCCCCTCCTCTTTTCCGTCCCCCCCTCCACTCCTGGCTCGGCCTGCTCGAGAGGAACTCTCTGCACCGGGCAGCAGAGGGGGAGGTGCAAGGGGGGCGTGGCGGGAGGGCAGCCCAGCTGCAGCTCCTCCTGGAGGGGACCGGACGGAGGACACAGTTTGCATTCCTCTGCAGCCCTGGAAGGGGTTAAACCCGCGGAGCCTTTTGCTAGAGAGGTCACCGCAGGATTGTCCAGTGATCGGCACCTTCCCCCTAACCACGGGACCTCGACGGGACCTCTACGGGACGTCTGATTTGTGCAGCCGCGCATTTTTTTGCTCTGGGGCAAACAGCCCTTCCCCCCCCCCCCCCGCATTTTCCTGCCCATGTGACCGGGGCCAAAGAAAGGTTTACGGGCCCCCAGAGTGTAGGAATACCAGCCTCCAGGTGAGATCACAGGATTCCCCAGAATTACACCTCATCGCCAGATGACAGAGATGGGCTCCTTTGGAGAAAATGGCTGCTTTGGAGGGTGGACTCTGTGGCATTGTAGCCCACTGAGGTGGTCCCTGTCCTCCCCTGGCTCCATCCCCAAATCTCCAGGAGTTTCCCAACCTGGATCTGGCAACTCTGCCCCCGCCAATGGCCAGGAGGGAGCCAGCAAGCCTAGCAGAGTGACAGGATCCCACTTTATTCCAAAGTTAGCTTTTAGCCAATCTGCCTCTATTTCTCGAGAAAGAGCTCTGTGAAAAAATCTCGAAAGTGTAGTGATGGATGGTCAGGGGTCATTTCCTGCTGGAGCGCACCGGAGCAGAGCTCCGGCCATAAAGAGCCCAGGGGGCGGGCACATGCAACAAGCCCCACCCCCTGCTCCCAGCAGCCCTCAGTCAGAGCAAGAAGCAGCCAGGTAAGTTGCAGAGCCCCCCCCCCCGGCCCCCCAGTCCAAAACAGTCCAGTGGCACCTTTAAGACCAAGTTTTATTCAGGTACAAGCTCTCCCTCCTCTGCGAGGACAGATCTGCATGTTCACCCCCCCCCCCATAGCGAGCAATCCAAAACAGTCCAGTGGAGCCTGAGCGGTGGGTGTTGCCTTCTGACACACTTCCGGTGATGTCAGGGGGTGTGGCATATGCAAATGAGTTATGCTAATGAGTTATGCTAATGAGCTCCTGCACCTCTTTTCCTACAAAATGATCCCTGGTGACAGGATCCCACTTTATTCCAAAAGAGCTTTTAGCCAATCTGCCTCTATTTCTCGAGAAAGAGCTCTGTGAAAAAATCTCGAAAGTGTAGTGATGGATGGATTGATTGATAGCAGCATGATGCTCTGGGGACTCTCATGCGTGGCGATATATTCGGGTTGCCAGGTCCTCCCTGGTCACCGACGGCCCGGCAGCCCCGTAGGTAGGGAATTTTGGGGGAGGGGCCTCGGGGCCCCTCCCACCAGAGCAGGCCCAGGGAGGATACCAGCTACCTTACCCCAAGGGCTGGCACTGGGGTTGCCTATAGGCAAACGTTCCGTCCCTCTAATAGGGGCTCAGTGTGTGGAAACGGGCAGCTATAGCTTCTCAGTGGCATGAAGGTCAATAACCGGAACAGCCTATCAAGCCTCTGTTCAAGGGAACTGATCTCTTTGTACGGGCCCGTTGGCATCCCGAGATGGCACATGTTTCGGGTACTCCAAAATACCAGGCTGCTAGTCTGGGCCCCCGGTCATACGGGCCAGATAACGCGGGGGGGGGGCATGGTTGTTCGCCCCGGAGCAAAATAAAGCACGGTAGCCCGATCACACAGTCCCCTAGGTCTTCACGCTTAGGCTGTTAGCTGGCGATCACACGGCGATGCTGGAGCGTGGCAAAGAAGCGACGCAGCGAGCGTTTCGTATTTGTGTGCATGCGCAGTTCCGCAGAGCAGCACTGCTTTCAGTTACATGTTTGTGCACATGCGCTTACGAAAAACATCCGGTTTGCGACAGGACGTGGACCGGCGCGGGATGCCGCGGGATACTAGCGCTCCCGTGATCAGACGCCCACCCCTGCTCCGTGTTTTCCAGATACTAGTGCACTTTCCGAGGTACTTTTTTACTGCACATCTTTGGCGGGACGCCACGGGTTGGCCACGGGGGCACTACGCTTCCCAGATGTTGCGGTGTGATCACGCCCAGAAAATCTGCCTGACATTCGTGCCTTTAGCGCGGCAACTCCTCCGTGTGACCGGGGCCTGGGAAGCCCAATGCTACATGCCTTCCTTTCTTATCTCTGCTCTGCCATCCCTGCTGAAGCCAGAGTTCTGTCTAGGGTTGCCAGCCTCCAGGTGGGGCCTGGGGATCTCCTGTTTTCACAAGTGATCTCCAACTGACAGAGATCAGCTCCCCTGGAGAAATGGCTGCTTTGAAGGGTGGACTCTATGGCAATCGACCATGCTGAGGGCCCTCCCCTCCCCTCCCCAAACCCCACCCTCTCCTGGATCCACCCCCAAAGTCTCCAGTTATTTTCCTACCCAGACTTGGCAACCCTAGTTCTGCCGCACCTTACATACTCCTTGTCTAGTGTTGCCAGGTCTTCCCTGGTCACTGGTGGGGGATGGGGAGGGCTAGCTTTGGCAGATCCAGGTTGGAAAACTCCTGGAGATCTGGGGATGGAGCCTGGGGAGGACACAAAAGCCGTAGAGTCCATTCTCCAGAACATCTGTTTTCTCCTTGGGAACTGATCTCTGTAGTCTGCAGATGAGCTGTAATCCCTGGGGATCCCCAGGCCCCACCCGGAGGCTGGCACCCCTATTCCTTGTCACTTTGGGAAACGCTTTTGGATGTACAGGGGCCTCTTGGCACAAGAGGGAGCTGCGGAGAGCGGCCTTGGCCTGTCCATCTGCCGTCCTTGTCTCCCACTGTCCTTATTTGCATGGTTTCATTGGCTTAAGCCCTGCCATTTGCTGTCAAAACAAACGGATTAGGAGACTGAAGAAGAAGAAGAAGGAGGTCAGCTGGTTTCATTCCCATTCAAACAGCAAAAAGGTCAAACCAGACCTGAGTTCAGGGACGAGGGTCGGACTCACTACTATGGACTAAATCAGAAAGGTGTGTTCTTTTAAGGAAGTGGCTGCCAGCAGTGTCTGAAGGATATGATGGTAATAAGGAGGTACAGGGATCGAGCAAGAGTTTCTGTGTCAAAGCTCCCTTAGTCTCAGTGCCTTGACTCTGACTTAGGCTGAATCTGCATTAGTCTTTCCCACCGGTGTCCCAGCCTTTTGACTCCGTCTTGACTCCAGCGGTCTCGAAAGCAACCTAATTGCAAGTAGGTAAATGGGTACCCACCTTTAGAGGGGTGGGGGGCACCCTGTGTGGTCGGCTGAAGATAGCGGAGACAGCGGCAGTGGCGGCAACGATGGCGGCGGCGGCGGCGGCGATCCTGGCGTGGACAGCATTGGTGGTGCGGCGAGCAAGGCGGCGGCGAGCAAGGCAAGGTGCACGTTTGAGCGATCCCTGGCGGCGGAGAAGGAGTACACCGAGGGCCGCCGTGAAGAGAGAAGAAAGGGGCGTGCGCAGATGCCGAGCTCCGGCTCAGCGGAGCCGGAAAGGACGTGGCCGGGCCGGAATGTAGGCGGAGCTGCGCGCCTAAGGAGGAGATCGCCACCACTGAACGCCGGAGACGCCAGAGAACACCAGAGAAAGAACAACCCGCTGGACCAGGAGACCCGACCATGCCGAGCCAACGGAGAAACAGCAATAGCCACCACAGAGGGGGTGCCGGTAGGTTGTCCCACCCCCCCTTCATACATTGTGGCCCTAGCTAGGAACACAGGTGATTAGCACCAGAAACCCTGTAAGCCGCTCTGAGACCCTAGCCATGGGACAAGAGCGGGATATCAAGTCTAATGTAAATAAAAATAAAATAAAATTAAAAAGCTGTCTGCATTTGGTGTCGTTTTCACACCTCAACAGTGATAGCGTACTTTTGCATGTCCACATATGTTGATCGTCCTTTTGGGGCGGCTCCACTGCCATTGCCCCTCCACACTGCTTTAAAAGAATCTTCTCCAAACAACGTTCAAACAAGCATAGAGAAAGACGGCGTCACAGGAGCATGAAAGTGATTAAAAAATGCAAATGCAGATTCGACCCTAGTGAGCCAAATGCTGCAGAGAGACCCACAAGCGGGTTGGTTGGATGGTGCCAGCCACAGGTTTTTGGTCCTGGCAACTGGCAGCCCTGACCTGATTGGCCCAGGCTAGCTCAGTCTCATCAGATCTCGGAAGCTGGTTGGCCCTGGTTAGTATTTGGGTGGGAGACCACCGAGGAAGTCCAGGGTTG
Organism: Gekko japonicus; assembly: GCF_001447785.1. NCBI lineage: Eukaryota > Metazoa > Chordata > Lepidosauria > Squamata > Gekkonidae > Gekko > Gekko japonicus. Next base: position 143,585 of record NW_015162013.1, on the reverse strand, counting down.
CTACGCAGAGGCAGGCGATGGCAAACCACCTCTGCTCATCTCTTTCTTTGACCTGGATAACCCAGGTTAGCTTGATCTGATCAGATCTCGAAAGCCAAGCTGGGTGAGCCCTGGTTAGTACTTGGATGGTAGCCCACCGAGGAAGTCCAGGGTTGCCACGCAGAGGCAGGTGATGGCAAACCACCTCTGCTGCTCTCTTGCCTTGGCGACCCAGCAGGGTTGCCATAAGCCAGCTACAACTTGACAGCATTTTCTGCCACCGTCTGGTAACGCAGTCTCCGAACATCCACAACTCCGTTTCCCGTCAGAAGTGCAGCAAGAAGATAAGTCTGGGGCGACTGTACCTAAACAGCCTGAGTCAGGACTCCCTGTGGAGGCACAGGGTGTTGAATGCCGCTTCCCTTTGACCCCTCCCAGGCCATCGAGAAGAGACATCCCCACACACCTGACCAATCAATGCACAACAGCAGAATCCTCCATCAGCTACAGTCGGGTCTCGCACAGGTGACTCTCAGATTTCATTATGGACACCTTTAAGCACTCATTGGCTAATATCTAAGGCCAGAGATACCAGGGCTTGTGTGTGTGTGTGTGTGTGTGTGTGTGTGTGTGTAAGACACGCTGTCATGGCCAACTACTGTGTTACAAAATACACACACAACGTGTGCATTAAGTTGGGAGAAAATGAGTCCGCTCCAACAACGGGTCCTCTGTACTTCTTCACCCAAAGAGTGATTAACACATGGAATTCACTGCCACAGGAAGTGGTGGCAGCTACAAGCATGGACGGCTTCAAAAGGGAATTAGATAGGCATATGGAGCAGAGGTCCATCAGTGGCTATTAGCCACAAGGTATAGATAGGGGCTCTGGGGCAAGTGATCCTCTGTCTTCTTGGTGCTTGGGGGGGGCAACAGTGGGAGGGCTTCTAATGTCCTGGCCCCACAGGTGGACCTCCTGATGGCACCTGGTATTTTTGGCCACTGTGTGATACAGAGTGTTGGACTAGATGGGCCTTTGGCCTGATCCAACATTGGCGTCTCTTATGTTCTTATGTTCTCTGCCCTGATTTCTTCTGGTATCTCAGCCACCTGCAGGTCATTGCTTACTGGTTTTCAGAAAGTACGCCGGGAACCATGAGAGCTAGAAACTTGCCATGCCCTGTGTGTGGGGAGGAGAGGAAGTTCAAGCCACAGAGCCCGCCCTCCAAAGCTGCCATTTCCTCCAGGGGGACTGATCTCTGTAGTCTGGAGACGAGCTGTAATTCCAGGGGATCCCCAGGCCCCACCTGGAGGCTGGCAACCCTAGTGCCAGAGGAGAGGTTAACATTCCAAGATGGTGTCATAAGCCAGCAAACATACAGTCCTGATGTTATAATAAGGTAAAGGTTCCCTTGCTCGAAAGCCAGTCGAGTCCGACTCTAGGGTCACGGTGCTCATCTCTGTTTCCAAGCCGAAGAATCAGCGCTGTCCGAAGAGGTTTCCGTGGTCATGTGGCCGGCATGACTAAACACCAAGGCGCACGGAACGCTGTTCCCTTCCCACCGAAGTGGTACCTATTTATCTACTTGCAATTTCTTGCTTTCGAACTGCTAGGTTGGCAGGAGCTGATGTTATACTTGGCTAAAAAAAAAGACAAGAAGAAAACAATCTTTGCCTGCTGTTTGAAAATACCCATATTTATTGGAGGGCTTCGCAAGTCTAAATCAAGCTCCAGGCTGTTATCCGTGCAGGCTTGAAGTCTGGGAAAGTCGGGATTTTTACCGCCCCGGCTTGCTTCTTATAAACACCCGTAAAAAATGGATTAGCAAAAGCCCACAAGGCAAAGGGGTGGGATGGAGAAGTATGACCTGGGGGGGGGTCCCACACACTTTGGGGGATCCCCAATCCTCCCCAGGCCACGCCCACACATTGCATTTGGACCAGTTGCAGAGCGGCATGCAAATAAACGAGGACTGGTGCAACGGGTGCATGGTCTCCAGGCACTGCTAGGTTTGCTGCTGCCCCTCCGTTGGATGGAAATTCAACGGTAATGTCATAAACATTTAGACAAGGATCCGGGCTGTTAGCCAGGGCAAAAAAAGAAGAAGGAAAAAAGTGGTCTTTTCTTCTCAGAGCAAACAGAGGAGGGGGTCAGAGGGCATGGGGCTGTTTATGATTTCAATTAAGGGGGGAAAAATAACACGTCTCCTTCCCCCCCCCCCCCTTTGGCCTTGCATTAGCACTCTGCACCCAAGCTTATTAAAACATCACGGGAGGAAAATGTGACAAACACAAGAGAGCCCTATCTCTGGGTTTGGATAACATCTGGTCACCATGGCGTTATCAGGCCTCCCAGACCGGTGGGCAAAAACCTTAGACTGCAAATGCAGAGCTTGTCACACTCTGTAAGAGACAGCAGTGAAGCATGGCGATTCACCGCAATGGTTCTTACTAATTGCATTTGCTTCATTTCTTGATTGCTTAAATCAATGTTCCCTCTAAGCTGAGTTAGTGTGAGCTAGCTCACAGTTTTTTAGCCTCTGGCTCACACATTTTTTTGTCTTCGCTCAGGGAGGATGGCTCCAGAGCAAACTAATTGATGCATCTCTCGCTCACAACTTTCATGCCAGTAACTCACAAAGTAGAATCTCTGCTCACAAGACGCCGCAGCTTAGAGCATTTTGCTTCATTTAGTTCATTTATATATTTGGATCTCCAAGGGGGACCCAAAGCAGCTTACAAGCTTCCATGGCAGAGTGGGGATTCGAACCTGGAGCTTCCAGCTCCTCGTCCAGCACTCTAGGCAGAGCATGCAAAGTTGTGGAAGAAGTTTGTTATCATCATTATGAACGGTCACGGTCAGATATATGACTGGTGGGTGGTGTTCTGCAATTCGAGATCTAGCGGAGTTCTTGGGAAGTGGGGATTTCTCTTCACGGGATTCTTGCTGTTTCAGGCAACACAGTCTTCTGGAGCTGATCTGGTGTTATTTGCTCAATGCCCAGAATGTCCAGGTGTTTCTTGAGACCACTAGGCACTGCTCCAAAGGCTCCAATGACAACTGGCATGAACTCATGGGCACTCAATGAAATTGCTGAGCGGTCGGGTTAGAACGGATAAAAAGAAGTACTTCTTCACCCAAAGAGTGATTAACACATGGAATTTACTGCCACAGGAGGTGGCGGCGGCTACAAGCATGGACGGCTTCAAAAGGGAATTAGATAAGCATATGGAGCAGAGGTCCATCAGTGGCTATTAGCCACAAGGTATAGATAGGGGCTCTGGGGCAAGGGATGCTCTGTCTTCTTGGTGCTTGGGTGGGGTGGGCCAACAGTGGGAGGGCTTCTAATGTCCTGGCCCCACTGGTGGACCTCCTGATGGCACCCGGTATTTTGGCCACAGTGTGACACAGAATGTTGGACTGGATGGGCCATTGGCCTGATCCAACATTGGCGTCTCTTATGTTCTTATGTGTACGGACTCTAATCTGGGAGAACTGGGTTTGATTCCCCACTGCACCACATGCTACTGCTGGTGTGAACTTGGGTCAGTCACAAGTTCTCTCAGAGTTATTCTCTCAAGGGCAGTTCTCGGGAGAGCTCTCTCAGCCCCACCTACCTCACAAGGTATGTTGTTGGGAGGGGGAGGGGATTGCAAGACTCCTTCGGGTAGTGAAGGATAGGGTGTAAATCCAATCTCCTCCTCCTCCTCCTCCTCCTCCTCCTCCTCCTCCTCCTCCACATCAGATATGTTCTGCTTCTACCCGTTTTATGAGTGCACCCCCAGTTTCCACCTACTTTCCTGACATTTGGACCAGTCTGGCAAAAAGACAAACACCTTAGATAAACATATGGAGCAGAGGTCCATCAGTAGCTGTTAGCCACAAGGTATAGACAGGAACTCTCGGTCTGGGGCAAGGGATGCTCTGTCTTCTTGGTGCTTGGTGGGGGGCAACAGTGGGAGGGCTCCTAGTGTCCTGGCCCCACTGCTGGACCACCTGATGGCACCTGGTATTTTTGGCCACTGTGTGAAGCAGAGTGTTGGACTGGATGGGCCTTTGGCCTGATCCAACATTGGCTTCTCTTATGTTCTTATGTTCATCTTCTTGGCTCATTCTGTGATTTTTCCTTACGCAACAGAACTGTTCCAGTGTTGCCCGAGTCTAAAATCATGCAACTCTGGTTTTATTTTATTTTTATTTACTTTATTTATAGCCCACCTTTCTCCCCAATGGCAACTCAAAGCAGCTTACATCATCCCCCCTCCTCCTTTTTATGCTCACAACAACCCTGTGAGGTAGGTTTGGCTGAAAGGGTGTGACCAGGCCAAGGTCAGCCAGTGAGAGTTCCCTGGGTTTTCCAGATCCTAGTCTGACACTCCAAACACTACACCAGGCTGCATCCCCAGTGGCGATTCATGGCTGATTTTTACTACCACTATATATATATGTATCAGCCATACATCTGGAGTGAAGTTACTTCTGGGAACATCCAGAGACCCAAATTCTGCTTCAAGATAGCCCAAATTCAACACTAAGAAAAATGGAATGGAATGGTTCAAAACAATGATGTCAATCTGCATATATTTGCTGGTGCAATTTTATTCCGTTTCAGCTTGTTGTGGGTGGGGGGAAGCAAATGTCTGTCAGTGAAGCCTCTGGAAATCCTGCTTCACACACACCCCGCCCCACTCCCTTTTCCTGAGATTTCATCGGGTGTTGCCCACAGACTCTAACATTCATCTTCCCAGCAGGAAAAGAGGGAGAGCCAACCAATGCTCCCTCTAAGCTGTGGAGTCTTGTGAGCAGGGGTCATTTCGTAGAAAAAGAGCTAGGGGAACTCATTAGCATAACTCATTAGCATATGCCACACTCCCTGATATCAGGGGCCCGGCGGTGGACCTGCAAGGCCAGCGGGAGTGCGAGGAAGCCCTGCCAAGGCCCTCCCTGGCCCCAGGCAGGCAGGGGTGGGGAGAGGCGGGGAGGAAGCAACTTACCCTCCCTCTTCTCCTGCCTCCTCCTGGCTGAATGAGGGCTGGAAGCGGGGTGGCCGGAAGCAGGGGGCAGGGCTTCGTCATGTGCCCCGCCCCCTGCACCTCACCGGGGGAACTGCGTTCCCCCGCGTTCCCCCCCGAAATGACCTCTGCTTGTGAGCAAACATTCTACTTTGTGAGCGACTGGCATTAAAGTGGTGAGCGAGCGATTTGGCTACTGCATGAATTAGTTCCTCTGGAGTCATCGTTCCTGAGCTAAGGCATAAATGTGTGAGCCAGAGGCTAAAAAACCTGTGAGCTAGCTCACACTAACTCAGCTTAGAGGGAACACTGGACCCAACATGAGATGGATGGACTCCATCAGGGAAGCCACAAAGGCCCCCAGTTTGCAGGACCCAAGCAAGACTGTTAAAGATAGCAGGTTTTGGAGGACATTGATTCACAGTGTCGCCGTAAGTTGCAAGTGACTTGATGGGACTTCACACACACACACACACACACACACACACACACACATTTAGGGATTAAAAAGCTCGATTTAAAATAATAATAGTGATAAGTTAAGATTCTCCATGTTCTAATATGATTTCTCTGGTAAAGAGTCAAGAGCAGTCTTACTCGATGCTCCCTCCAAGCTGTGGAGTCTTGTGAGCAAAAATGCTACTTTGTGAGCTCAAAGGTAAAGGTAAAAGGTTCCCTTGCTCGAAAGCCAGTCGAATCCGACTCTAGGGTTGCGGTGCTCATCTCCGTTTCAAAGCCGAAGAGCCAGCGCTGTCCGAAGACGTTTCCGTGGTCATGTGGCCGGCATGACTAAACACCAAGGCGTATGGAACGCTGTTACCTTCCCACTGACGTGGTCCCTATTTATCTACTTGCAATTTCTTGCTTTCGAACGGCTAGGTTGGCAGGAGCTGGAGCCAGAGACTTTGTGAGCTACTGGGCATTAAAGAGTGAGCGAGCGAGCGACTTGGCTACTGCATCAGTTAGTTTGCTCGGGAGCCACCCTTCCTGAGCTAAGACAAAAATGTGTGAGCCAGAGGATAAAAAACTGTGCTAGCTCACACTCACTCAGCTTAGAAGGAACACTGGTCTTGCTGGACTGCGCCAAAGGACCAGATTTCACCTCTCTGGCCTAGTATCCTGTTCCCAACAGCAGACAGACGAATGCTCTGAGGAAGAGGATGGGCATGCCGCACAGAAGCCATTTAAGCCATGCAGATTCAAATTTGGACAGTGGTGCACAGTCAAGTACGTTTGTGTGTGTGTGTGACAGGCAGAGCGTTTGCACGCATTTGCGTGTATGAGGTGATATTCTCCCCCCCCCCCGTCGCCGCCCCTGCTTTATTTGCGGATTGTTAATCACAGTTGCGATGGCCATTGTTTACGGAGTGACGGCAGGTCAGCATCTTGGGAAATGAAGCCAGCGGAGAGTGAGAGAGGAGGAAGGAAAGTGTGAGCAGAAGAGGAAGGGGCTGAGTTTAAAATAAAGCACATCTGGATTTTCAAGTTGGGTTAGCACGAGACCTTTTCGCCCTCGACGGCCTTGCTAGTCTCACTGCAAAAGGAACTTAAACTGTTACCGACAACACCCCCACCCCTCCTGTTATGACACAAGCAAGGAAAGAACAATAGCCTTCTGTCTAAACTCCCGAGACCCACCTCTACTAGGTGAGAACTTTTGAATAAGAGCCAAACTCCAACCAAGCTCATAGGGAGACTGGGGTGGAGGAGTGCATGAGAGGAGTGGAGGAGTGCGTGAGAGCCAGTTTGGTGTAGTAGTTAAGTGCGCGGAATCTAATCTGGGAGAACCAGGTTTGATTTCCCCACTCCTCCACTTGCACCTGGCTGGATGACCTTGGGCAAGCCATAGTTCTGATAAGAGTTGTTCTTGAAAAAGAGCAGTTTCTTTCAGCGCTCTCTCAGCCCCACCTGGCTCACAGGGTGTCTGTTGTGGGGAGGGGAAGGAGATTGTAAGCCGCTCTGAGACTCCCTTGGGTAGTGAAGGGCGGGGTATAAATCCAATCTCTTCTTCTTCTTCTATATATATCTCTGTGTGTGAGAGAGAGAGAGAGAACCAAGCATCGAAACAGGGCTGGCTTATTTATTAATTTAATTAATTTACACCCTGCCTTTCTCCCCAACGGGGACCCAAAGCGGCTTACATCCTTCTCCCTCCTTGTATTTCGCAACAACCCTGTGAGGTAGGTGAGACCAACAGGGTGGGACTGACCCAAGGCCACCCAGCGAGCTTTCGTGGCACAAGCGGGGATTCGAACCTCGGTCTCCCAGATACTTGTCCGACACTCCTAATCACTACACCACACTGGTCAACTCCGAGTTGGGAAACTCCTGAAAATTTGGGGGTAGAGCCTAGGGAGGGTGGGGCTTGGGGGAGAGAAGGGAATTTAGCTGGCATGTATTGCCATGGAGCCCACCCTCCAAAGCGGCCATTTTTGCCGGAGAAACTGATCTCTGCCACCTGAAGATCAGTTGTAATTCTTGCACGGCCCTAGTGGAGTCTCTGCCACGCTCTCCCAGTGCTCAAAAGACCTCCAAAGATGGTGGGTTAAGGAGTAAGAAAGTGACGTGAACTGGGCACTGTTTTTGGGGTTGTCAAGTTCCCCCTCACCCCCAATGGGGGTGTGGGGGCCATACGGTTGCCAGATCCAGGTTGGGTTGGAGCCTGCGAAGGACAGGGAGCTAAGTGGGGCACAATGCCACGGAGTCCAACCTCCAAAGTACCCATTTCCTCTAGGGGAGCTGATCGCTGTAGTCTGGAGATGAACTGTAATTCCGGGACATCCCCAGGTTCCACCTGGAGGCTGGCATCCCTAGCTGAGAGCCAGTTTGGTATTGTGGTGAAGTGCAGGCGGACTCTAATCTGGGAGAACCGGGTTTGATTCCCCACTCCTCCACTTGCAGCTGCTGGATGACCTTGGGCAAGCCATGGTTCTGTCAGAGCTGTTCTTTCAAGGACAATTCTGGAAAGAGCTCTCTCAGCCTCACCTACCTCACAGGGTGTCCGTTGTTGTGGGGAAGGGAAGGGAAAGGCGTTTGTAAGCAGCTCTGAGACTCCTTTGGGTAGTGAAGGGCGGGGTATAAATCCAATCTCCTCTTCTTTTTCTTTTACCTCACAGGGGGTCTGTTGTGGGGAGGGGAAGGGAAAGGAGTTTGTAAGCCGCTCTGAGACTCCTTTGGGTAGTGAAGGGTGGGGAATAAATCCAATCTCTTCTCTTCTTCTTCTTCTCTGTCTCTGAGGAAGGGTATCTTGCCTGGGAGGCATTTTCTTGATCAAAGGCCCATAAAACAATCAAAGGGGGGGGGGGACAGAGCCAGACTAGCTTGGTAACCCTTACAGCACCCCTGCGAGGTAGGCCACTGCACAATCTTTTCTCCTAAGTCTGACTCCAGCTATTTGTTGCCTAAGGCTCCCTTTCCAGGACCTAAAACGAAGAACCAAGGGATGATCTAAACCTAGGCAGAGCCATGGTGATGATTATTGGTCTGTGGCCAGGTCTGGGTTGGGAAATACCTAGAGACTTTGGGGGTGGAGCCTGGAGAGGGTGGGGTTTGGGGAAAGGAGGGGCCTCAGCACAGTACAATGCCAGTGAGTCCACCCTTCAAATCAGCCATTTTCTCCAGGGGAGCCGATCTCTGTCAGCTGGAGATCAGTTGTAAAAGAGGGAGGTCCCCAGGCCCCGCCTGGAGGCTGGCAACCCAATCTGTGGCACCTCTGGAGCCTGCCCTGGGATGCCAGGCCTTCTTCTTGTCGCTTCGGCGGTGTTCCGCCCAGGGCGTCTGGTGTCTCTGAGTAAGCAATACCCTATGTCAACCGTCTCTTCAAGGCAGCGTGCACCTTGTCTCCACAGCAGCAGGCAGCATCTGTTCATACAAAGGGTCCCCATCTTTCATTCATTTCCTCTTAATTAAACATCATCTCCAGCAGCCTGGGGGGGGGGAGGGGAGGTCAGAAGGAGGGAGACAGGAATCAGCAAGCAATTGCATATTTATTGCTTAAAGTGTTTGTTTTTTCCCCCAGGTTGCTTTTCCCTTGCAGTTCAAAGCAGCTTACAGAAACAAGGAAAACATGCGGAGCGGTAGGCTTAATTAAACCGAAACAAGAAATACAAGGACAGGGATGAAATGGACATAGAGACGTAGTGCAGCCTCATTTGGAATACTTACACTTCTGATCACCGTATCTTAAAAGGGACATTGCAAAGCTGGAAAACGTACAGAGGAGGGCAACCAAGACAGTTACGGGGTTGGAGCACCTTTCCTATGAGGAAAAGCTGAAGGGTCTGGGACTTTTCAGTTTAGAAAAGAGACGACTGAGGGGAGACATGAGAAAGGTTTATAAAAGTATGCCCTGCTGTTGGCCCTCCAGAGGAACTGGTTGGCCACTGTGTGTGAGGCAGGATGCTGGACTAGATGGACTCTCACTGGTCTGATCCAGCAGGGCTCTTCTGATGTTCTGATCAGGGGAAGGCCTCGGCCTCTATGCCCTGTTGCTGGCCCTCCAGAGGAACTGGTTGGCCTCTGCGTGAGACAGGATGCTAGAGTAGATGGACCACTGGTCTGATCCAGCAGGGTTCTTCTGATGTTGTGATCAGGAGAAGGCCTCGGCCTCTCTGCCCTGTTGTTGGCCCTCCAGAGGAACTGGTTGGCCACTGTGTGAGACAGGATGCTGGACTAGAGGGACCACTGGTCTGATCCAGCAGAGCTCTTTTGTTGTTCTTATCAGGGGAAGGCCTTGGCCTCTCTGCCCTGTTGTTGGCCATCCAGAAGAACCAGTTGGCCACTGCATGAGACAGGATGCTGGACTAGATGGACCTCTGGTCTGATCCGGCAGGGCTCCTCTGATGTTCTTATGAAGGCCTTGGCCTCAATGCTCCGCTACTGGCCCTCCAGAGGAATTGGTTGGCCACTGAGTGAGACAGGATGCTGGACAAGGTGGGCCACTGGACTGATCCAGCAGGGCTCTTCTGATGTTCTTCTCAGGGAAGGTTTCAGTCTCTCTGCCCTGTTGTTGGCTGTCCAGAGGAACTGGTTGGCCCCTGTGTGAGACAGGATGCTGGACAAGGTGGGCCACTGGACTGATCCAGCAGGGCTCTTCTGAGGTTCTTATGATACCCACTGGCACAGGTGTTTTCAAAAAGGGGATTCGACAGTTCTGTGGAAGAGATGATGAAAGGGAACCTCCATATCCAGAGGCAGTCAATCTGTGAATACCAGTGCTAGGAGGCAGCTTCAGGGGAAGACTTTTGAGATCGATGTCCTGTTTGCTGGCCCTCCAGGGCAGCTGGTTGGCCACTGTGTGAAAAAAGCTTCTTTCATCCGGATGGGCCTAGAAATGCACCTGAAAGACCCACATAGGTTCCTTCATCCCAAAGTGAAGACATGACCAGCCAGTAGTTCCAACTACCCCAGGGATCCAGGGATCCAGGCAGTAGTTCAAATCCAGATGAAATTTTCCACTGATAGCAGAGGTGTAATTTCTGTCAAAAACCCCTACCCTTTCCTCCTGCAGACCCCCAATTTTGGCCCTCACGCCGTTCCTGAGAGACCTTCAACTCCTAGAAGCAGCATTTTGGGGATACCAGTGCGCTGTGGGGGGGGGGGAAGCAGGGAAGTTCCGTCATGCTGGCGGAAATGCCATCTGTGGGTGGGAAAACAGCCTGGGCCCAGCCAAGGTTTCTCTAGGCATGGGCTCTATCACTTCTTTCAAAGCAACTCTCAAGGAAGCTTTGATTACCTCTTGAATGGGCTCTATCACTTCTTTCAAAGCAACTGGGATCATTCCTTCTCTCAAGGAAGCTTTGATTACCTCTTGGCTCCAGGGGTTTCCTCCCCTTCTGCAGGAGGTAATGAGGACTAAGGTTGCCAACTCCAAGTTGGGAAATCCCTGGAGATTTGGGGGTGAAGCCTGGGATGGGAAGGGACCTTGGCGAGGTAGAATACCATACAGTCCACTTTCCAAAGAAGAAGAAGAGAAGAAGAGATTGGATTTATACCCCGTCCTTCACTACCCGAAAGAGTCTCAGAGCGGCTTACAATCCCTTTCCCTTCCCCTCCCCACAACAGTCACCCTGTGAGGTAGGCGGGGCTGAGAGAGCTCTCCCGAGAACTGTCCTTGAGAGGACACCTCTCTGAAAGAACTTATGACTGACCCAAGGTCACACCAGCAGCTGCGTGTGGAGGAGTGGGGAATCAAACCCGGTTCTCCCGGATTAGAATCCACGTTCTTAACCACCACACCACCGGCTCTCAGCCATTTTCTCCAGGGGAACTGATCTCTGTGACCTAGGGTGGCCAACTCCATGGTGGGAAATTCCTGGAGATTTGGGCGCAGCGTCTGGGGATGGTGGGGTCTGGGGAGGGCAGGGGTCCTAGCCAGATATTATGCCATACAGCCAAAAATGCCATACAGCCCACCCTTCAAAGCAGACATTTTCTCCAGGGGGACAGATCTTTGTCATTCAGAGATCAGCTGTAATTCCGGGAGATCTCCAGGCCCCATCTGGAGGCTGGCAACTCTAGCTGGCATGGGGGCTGCCAGGACTCCGACAAAGCCATTTCCCAGAGAGAAGGGCCTCGGGGTTCTGAGGGGCTCTTTGACAGGCCTCGATCTGTGTCCCGGTGCCTTGAGCTGCCAGCAGGGAGGGACTCCGTATCCCGCAGAGCCCTGATTGACAGCGGCATCTCATCCCGGCCTCTCCTCATCCGGGGCCCAGGGATTTCCCATTTACGGAGATGAATGGCCTCCGTCTACCGGCCTGCCACCTGGGCCTCCCCCCTGCCTGGACCCCACCTGGCACCCTCTTCTGGGATGGGGAGTTGATTGCCAGTCCTATTTATTGCGATTAATTAGTTTGTTAGCACAGGCGGGAGGCCGGACAGCTGCTCTCTTGCCTGCGGCCTCTGCTTCCTTCCCTCCGCCCACGGCACCCGCTTGGGCTGGCAGCAGAACGCCAGCCTTTGTGGGCGACGAGCCCCTCATGCGTCCCTTTGGCTCCCGGACAATGGGGGCTTTTTCCTCATCCGTGTGCTAAAGGGCAAGATGGACGCAAGAGCTGTTTGAGAAGGAAGGAAAGGAGGACATAAAAACAGAGGCGGGTGGGTGGGGGCCTCTCTCGTGTCCGGCAGCCCATTTCCAAAAGAGTGGCCCACTTTCTGGGAGCAGGATTGGTGTAAGGTGAAGGCAACGGTTCCCCTTGCTCGAAAGCCAGTCGAATCCGACCTTAGGGATGCGGTGCTCATCACCGTTTCCAAGCCGAAGAGCCAGCGCTGTCCGAAGACTTCTCCGCGGTCATGTGACCGGCGTGACTAGATGCCGAGGCGCAGGCAACACTGTGCCCTTCCCACCGAAGCAGTACCTATTTATCTACTTGCAGTTTCTTGCTTTCGAACTGCTAGGTTGGCAGGAGCTGGGGCCGGAGACGGGAGCGTCACGAGGCACTTGGGTCTCGAACTGCTGAACAACCGACCTTCTGGTCTGCAGTTCAGCGTCTTAACCACTTGAGCCACCGCAGCCCCATAGGATCGGTGTACCACTCCGCTAATGTTGAAGTCCTCCCTCTCTAGGGTTGCCAACCTCCAGGTAGGGCCTGGAGACCTCCTGGAATTAGAACTGATTTCCAGGCGAGAGAGACTCGTTCCCCTGGTGGGCACAGCTGCTTTGGAAGGTGGACTCCGTGGCATTCTAACGCTCGCCCTGAGGTCCCACCCCCTCCCCAAACCCCGCCTTCCCCAGGCTCCACCCCCCACATCTCCAGGTATTTGCTAACCCAGAATTGGCAACGCTATCCCACTTCCCCCCATCCTGAGCAAGTGCTTGAAAATACAGGTCTTTTGTAGAAGGTCCCTGATTCAGTCCCCCAGCATCTCCAGTTTTAAAAAGGACCAGGTAGTAGGTGGTGGGAAAGACCCCTGCCTGAGGCCTTGGAGAGCCACTGCCCATCTGAGAAGATAAAACTGGCCTTGATAGACCAAAGGTCTGATTCAGTATGTCAGGCAGCTTCATACATTAACAGCACATGAGCTCTATATGATCACTGTCTTCACCTGTTGTTTCTTTTCTTCAATATTCTAGTGCCACAGTAGAGTTGCCAACCTCCAGGTGGGATCTGGGGTTCTCCTGGAATTACAACTGATCTCCAGACTACAGAGATTATAGAATCATAGAATCATGGAAGGGACCCTCCAGGGTCATCTAGTCCAGAGGTCTTGTTGTAGAAAAAGAGCTGCCGGAGCTCATTAGCATAACTCATTAGCATAACTTATTTGCATATGCCACGCCCCCTGACATCACCGGAAGTGACAGAAGGCCACACCCCCTGACATCACCGGAAGTGTGTCAGAAGGCCCGGCTACTTACCCTCCTGCTTCATCCTCATTCCCAAACGGAATGAGGATCGAAGCAGAGGGCGGGGTAAAGAAGGGGCGGGGCTTCACCACGTGACCGCCCCACCCCCTAGAGGTTCTCTTCCGGAGCTCCATACCTGAGAGCTCCCCCCCGACTAGAGCCCTGAAGATAAATGAAATGAAGGGATCACTGCAAAAGCATCTTTATATGTTTGTGCATACCAACAGTATTACAGGGATCAGATGTGGAAGAAAAATCATACAGTCAAAATGGAAGCCGATGAAAATCACGAGGTAGCCTGTTCCTCTTAGGAACCTGTCTGACTGTCAGGAAGTTCCTCTGTTTCAGTTCCTCTGAATAAATGACAGCTTCGGAGGGCAGGCTGTGTCGTATACCACAAATTCTAGGTGAAACTCCCCCTTCCACAGGCACTGTCCCCCAGATTTCCAGGAATTAACCAAGCCAGAGATGGCAACACTGCATCACGGAGGGAGGGATGAACTGATGGAGATGGCTGGTCTTCAGTTTCCCTCTTGAACTTCTCCAGGGTTTGTCGGCGTGGCTTTAGCATTGGATTTTTAGCAATGCATTCAAAGGCCTGCCCTGCATTTTCTCCCATGATGCAACTATCTAGCAAGGCTCATCTTGGAATTTAATTTGTATCAGGGTTCAGTCCTGGTAAAAAGTAAAGGTAAAGGTTCCCTTGCTCGAAAGCCAGTCGAGTCCGACTCTAGGATTGCGGTGCTCATCTCTGTTTCCAAGCCGAAGAGCCAGCGCTGTCCGAAGACGTTTTCCGTGGTCATGTGGCCGGCATGACTAAACACCAAGGCGCGCGGAACACTGTCACCTTCCCACTGAAGTGGTACCTATTTATCTACTTGCAATTTCTTGCTTTCGAACTGCTAGGTTGGCAGGAGCTGGAACTAGAGACGGGAGCTCACTCCATCATGCGGCACACTCGGGTCTCGAACTGCTGAACTACCAACCTTCCACAGCCTGCAGTTCAGTGTCTTAACCACTTGAGCCACCGCAGCTCCTGGTAAGTATGCACAATTGATTAAAAGCCTGCACAAAACCTGTGTCCTCTGCCCCTGAGTTGCCACAGCCAGCCCCCAATTATCTGGGACCTAGTCCCACCATCTAGAGCTGGAATCCCCAACAGGGGGCCCGTGGGCGCCATGGAATCTGCTGCCACTTTGCCTAGCGCCTGCCAAGTGTTTTTAGAAAGTAGGCGGGGCCACACAAGGTTTTTGCCAAGCAAAGATTCTGATTGGCCGCTGGAGATCTGCTTGACTATGCTGATTAAAAGGCATCCTTTTCTATAGAGCTACTGTCTGAACGGTTGAAGAGTCAGTATTAGAGTTCTGCATAAGCGGGCTCCCTGGCATTTTGTGGTTGGCTCTACCTCCTGTGGCAGCCCTGTTGCTGTTGGACTGACCACCCTAGGTCAACATTCCGCAGGTGCCCGCATGGTTAACAAAGGCTGGGGACCAATGCTCCCTCTAAGCTGCAGAGTCTTGTGAGCAAAACTCCTACTTTGTGACTTCCTGGCATTAAAGTTCTGAGCGAGTGATTTGGGTACTGCATAAGTTAGTTTGCTCTGGAGGCATCCTTCCTGAGCTAAGACAAAAATGTGTGAGCCGGAGGCTAAAAAACTGTGAGCTGGCTCACACCGACTCAGCTTAGAGGGAACATTGCCAGTAGGGACCCCTGATCTAGAGTAGGGCTCCCGGTCCCTTAGGAATGTAACCTCTGTGGCACAAACCCTTTGTTCATTATTTTCATGTATTTATTTTTCGCATTTCTACCTCGCCCTCCCAGCCACAGCCGGCTCAGGGCGGCTTACATAAAAACAGATAAGTTCAGGGCGTTTTTTGTAGAAAAAGCCCAGCAGGGACTCATTAGCATATTAAGCCACACCCTTGACAGCACAGCACATTCGCATATTAGGCCACACCCCCATGTTACCAAAAGTGTGGTCATCCAACCACACCCACCTTTTGCTTCTTATTCTGTTTAACTTGTTTGTTGACAAAACCCAGGGCTTTTTGTTTGGAGCAGGAACTCCTTTGCATGTTAGGCCACACCCCCTAATTGTAGCCAATCCTAATGAGTTCCTGCTGTTGGGTGTGGCCTATTATGTTAATGAGTTTCTGCTGGGTGTGGCCAACTTCGGAGCCAGCCGGAACTCCGTTCCTGTGCGTTCCTGCCAAAAAACAGCCCTGGATAAGTTACATGAAAACATAAGCCGGACGAGATGAGTTTGGATGAGTTTCAATTATTGCATTCATCGCAAGGCATCTGAAAGGGTTTGCCAACTCAGTCCTCATGAGGGGTGCCAGCCTCCAGGTGGGACCTGGGGATCCCCTGGAATTTCAGCTCATTTCCAGACTTTGCAGAGAGCAGCTCCCCTGGAGAAAATGGGTAATTTGCAGGGCAGACCCTGGCACTGTACCCCACTGAGGTCCCTGTCCTCCCCAGGCTCCATCCTGAAATCTCCTGGAGTTTCCCAATCTGGATCTGGCAACCCCACTTCTCCATCCCCCACCAGTGGCCATGGAAGATCTGGCAACTCTAATGCCGCACCTTGAGGTAGATCAGCCCCCCAAAAAGGGAGACTGCAGCTACTTTCCAGGTTTTTCTTATCTCCTTTTATTTTTTTTATTCCACTCTTTGTGCTTTTCATTTTCTTTCTTTAATGTATGTTGTTCAAAAAAATCTTCATAAAAAGGGCAACTGGAACATCAATAATGGTTGGTTGGTACCAGTGTTCCCTCTAAGCTGAGTGAGTGTGAGTTAGCTCACAGTTCTTTAGCCTCCGGCTCACGCGTTTTTGTCTCAGCTCAGGAAGGATGGCTCCAGAACAAACTAATTAAGGCAACAGCTAAATCGCTCGCTCACAACTTTAATGCCAGAAGCTCACCAGTTTGGTGTGGTGGTTAAGTGCGCGGACTCTAACCTGAGAGAACCGGGTTTGATTCCCCACTCCTCCACTTGGAGCTGCTAGATGAACTTGGGCAAGCCATAGTTCTGACAAGAGCTGTCCTTGAAAGGGCAGTCCTCGAAAGAGCTCTCTCAGCCCCACCTCCCTCACAGGGTGTCTGTTGTGGGGAGGGAAAGGGAAAGGAGTTTGTAAGCTGCTCTGAGACTCCGAGTGAAGGTCGGGGTATAAATTCAATCTCCTCCTCCTCCTCCTCCTCACAAAGTAGAATTTTTGCTCACAAGACTCCACAGCTTACAGGGAGCATTGGTCGGTACTCCCACACACATATACATACAAGAGAAAGAAAGATCAGCTAGGGGGGAAGATACCTTATCTAGATATAGCTGAAACAAGGGACACAATGCCTTTATGTGGATCCTTTCCAAATGTAGGGAGGCCGCATCCCAAGGCAGCATTGTTTGAAAACAACAAAAATGGTCTTGCTTGGAGAATCAGGAGAGCAGAGGAAACGCCGGGGGAGCACATTTCCCTTGGAATCATTCCCGGGGTTTAATTTCCAAAATGAGAGGCTCGATGGCTCAGGCAGGCTGGCAAACGATGCCACCTGACCTGGAATGCCTCTTGGGCTTGGGGCCAGATGCTGAAGCTGGTTGCTGCTTCATCGTGACGTAGGGCTGCCAGGTTCTCCATGCCTGGCCACTGGCGGGGGATGGGGGGGTAGGGTTGCCTGATCTAGGTTGGGAAACTCCTGGAGGTTTCGGGATGGAGCCTGGGGAGGACAGGGAGTCAGTGGGGGTCCAGTGCCACAGAGTCCACCCTCCAAGCATCCATTTTTCTCCAGAGGGACTGATCTCTGTAGTCTGGAGACGAGCGGAAATCCAGGGGATCCCCAGGTTCCACCTGGAGGCTGGCATCCCTGTTGTGACAAGGGGGAAAGGCCACTTTCTATGTGACTGAAGACATTCTCATAATTGTCACACATACTCAGTTGTCTGGAGATCAGTTATAATCTGGGAGGTCTCCAGGCCTCATCTGGAGGTTGGCAAGGCCAGGCATTCAGAGCAGGTTATGGCACTCACGCAGGGCTCTTTTTGTAGAAAAAGCCCAGCAGGAACTCGTTAGCATATTAAACCATACCCCTGACAGCACAGCTCATTAGCACATTAGGCCGCACCCCCATATTACCAGAAGTGTGGTTATCCACCCGCACCCACCTTTTGCTTGTTATTCTGTTTACCTTGTCTGTTGTCCAAACCCAGGGCTTTTTTTGTAGCAGGAACTCCTTTGCATGTTAGGCCACACACCCCTAATGTAGCCAATCCTAATGAGTTTCTGCTCTTGGGTGTGGCCTATTATGCTAATGAGTTCCTGCTGGGCGTGGCCAACTTGGAGCCATCCGGAACTCCATTCCTGTGCGTTCCTGCCCCAAAATAGCTCTGGCGCTCAGCACACCTTCAGCCCTCATCCCGCTTTCGGAGCTGGCATCGGCATACTCGGAGGCGGGGCAGCTGCTGGGCCCAGAGCTCCTGCCACCCATACACCTCCCCTGCCACCTGTCCGTGTGCTGGTCCCTGCCCATTCTTTTGCAAGTGCTCCGCACCACCCATGCCCCTGCTCCCCTGTGTTGGAGGGGAGGTGCATGCAGAACTTCCAGTGGCCACAGAAGCAGCACTACCAGCTGCATGTACCCACCAGTGCCACTGGGGAAAGGGTGCTGGTGGTGGGGAGTGTAGATGGAGGGAGGGCTTGTGAACAGGGGAAGCAGGCATCGTCAAGTGGGGGACAGGGGGGGGGATGCCAGCCTCTAGGTGGGACCTGGAGATCCCCCAGAATTGCAGCTCATCTCCGGACTACAGAGACCTGTTCCCCTGGAGAAAAAGGGATGCTTTGGAGAACAGACTCTATGGCATTGTACCCCACTGAGGTCCCCGTCCTCCCCAAGTTTCATCCCCAAATCTCTAGGAGTTTCCTAATCTGGAACAGGCGACCCTACCCCCCATTCCCTGCTGGTGGCCGGGGGAGGGGCTGGCAGCCCCGTGCAGGTGAGTGGGTGGAAAGGGAAGAACTGGGGGGCTGGGAAGCAAATGTGACCTGCCCCGAGCCCGCTTGCAGGATGGGCGGGATACGAATGAATGAATGAATGAATGAATGAATGAATGAATGAATGAATGAATGGGCCTCGGGGCACTGTCTCTCTTGAGCCTCCCAAATGTGGAATGGGCATTGGCTAGGTTCCACATAGGAAGTACATTTATAATCCTTAAACTCTTTTAGACAGTTTAGAGCTGCTCACATGAGATCTCTATGAGAGCGATCCTTAGCATCTCTATGCAGAGTCTTCCTTGAGTCTGTTTCCAATGATGCTTGATCACAAGAGCCTTGTAGGGTTCTAACTCTGTATCGGGAAATTCCTGGCAATTTGGGGGTGGAGTCTGGAGAGGGATCTCAGCAGGGTATAATCCAGTGTAGTCCAACCTCCAAAGAAGGCTTTTTTCCTCCAGGGGAACTGATCTCCGTAATCTGGAAATCAGTTGTAATTCCAGGAAATCTCCAGGCCCCACCTGGAGGCTGGCAACCCTAGCAAGAGGCCAGTTTATTTATTTAGAGACTAAAAAGGTATGTCTCCTCTCCAGAGAACCTGCCTGAGGCAGCTTACAAAACAAAGCATAATAAAAAGTATAAAATGTGAAAAGTCGCTAATGAAATCCCAGCATTAAAAACCCTGCCAGAGTGTGAAAAGAAACCGCCGAACAGCTTCAAAGGGATTTGAGAGTTTTTCAGGCTGAAAGTCCATTCTTTAAAAAAAATGGTGCAAAGAGATCATCCCCTTAATTAAAAGACTGCGCAATCCGTGCACCGATTCTTCTTGAGCTTGGCCAGCGTCGCAGGATTCCCAGACCAAACTATCCTGCCCTCCTGTGTTTTCTCTGCAGCATCTTCCTCGACACTGATGGATGCCGTAATCACTTGCAGGTGGGGAACAGCAGGGAGCAACAGTCTCATCCTCTCTGCTCCAGACTTGGTGCCAACAGCTATTCGTAAGCTTCCCTTCAGCCACAGCAAGGAAACGGGCAGCAGGAGGCAGCCGGGAAGCCAGGCTCTGTGATCCGTCATCTTTCCGGCTGGGCTTTTGAGTCATCTGGCCGGGCACCCCTTTTGTCTTCTGTGTGGCAGACCCGAACCTCAACAACTTGAGAGATATGTGACTTTTGAGAGGGCTTTTGCTTTCCATTGGGTTGCTTGTTCCAGAAATGTGCGACTGATTGACAGATGTCAGCCTCCAGGTGGGGCCTGGTAGGGATGCCAGCCTCCAGGTGGGACATGGGCAGGGGTAATTTCCTGTGGGAGTGCACAGGAGCGGCGCGTGCTCCGGCAGTAAGGAGCCCAGGGGGCGGGCACATGCAACAAGCCCGCCTCCTGCTCCCAGAAGCCCTCATTTGGGCAATGAGGAGCAAGAAGGAGCCAGGCAAATTGCAGAGCCCCCCCCGGCCCACCTTCAGGTACCAGCTCTCCCTCCTCTATGAGGGCAGATCTGCATGTGCCCCACCCCCAATAGCTAGCAATCCAAAACAGTCCAGTGGAGCCTGAGCGGCGGGTGTTGCCTTCTGACACACTTCCGATGATGTCAGGGGGTGTGGCATATGCAACTAAATTATGCTAATAAGTTATGCTAATTAACTTATTTACGACACACGTGGCCCGGCCCAACAAGGTCTTATTTATGTCCGATCCGGCCCTCATAACAAATTAGTTCGACACCCCTGTCATAAAATGTAATGCCAGGTAGCGGAGATATAAACTTTATAAAGGACACAAACACAAAGGGTTTTTTAAAACTTAAAATAAAAACATGCTTAAAACATTAGCACTCTTGCAATATTTTGTTTATCTAGCAGTGTCTGATAACTGACACCTCTTGCTCTGAATTATTGCATCAGAATGTCTGTGATGTTGCAATCCTGAGTATGCTGTTCAGGTGTGTACCTGTAAGTTGCAAACCTACGATGATGCAGCCGCAGAACTGGAAGAAAAAGCAGAAGACAGCCAGTTCCACTGAGGGACTCATAGAAGCCCACTGGGGGCCTAATCTGGCCCCCGGGCCACATGTTTGACATCCCTGCTCTATGGCATTGTCCCCACTGAGGTCCCTGCCCTCCCCAGGCTCCATCCCCAAATCTCCAGGAGTTTCCCAACCTCGTTCTGGCAACCCTACCGCCCCATCCCCTCCATGGGAGGATTTTGTACAAGAGCAAAATGGAACTATAACCGGGGTATGGGCCTCCCCATATTTCTTTTGTTTTAGTGGCAGACTTAAGCAGAAGTTAAGCCCCGGGATTTCTTTTCAAATTCTTCATCCCTTCAAGGTCTGCTTGTTGGTAGCCCCATTGGCTAAGGCACTTCTTGCTTTCCAGTAAAGGCTGAAAAAGAGAGTTATTCCAGAGAGCTTTGGGGGCAGGCAATGTTTTCATACCTGTTGTTTTAATTTTTGTTTTATCAAATTCTTTTTATATTGTCTCCCTCTTTGGGTCATGAGGTGCCCAGAAAATAGGGTTGCCAGCCTCCAGGAGGGGCCTGGGGATCTCTCAGAATTACAACTGGTCTCCAGATGACATAGATTAGTTCCCCTGAAGAAAACGGCTGCTTCGGAGGGTGGACCCTATGGCATTATAGCTCACCGAGCTCTCTCTCCTCCCCAGTGCCCAAACTTCCCAGGCGCCAACTCCAAACCTCCAGGACTTTCCCAACCAACAATTGGCAACCCTACTTCAGAAGAAAGGTGGGCATGTAAATACTTTAAATAAATTAATACCACCAACAACTTGAGTGGAACGATGAGCTCTGTGTCCCCGCCTTTTGGTCCTCAAACAACGCATGTGCTGCCTTCAGAAGGAATGCCAGTCCAATGTTCCCTCTAAGGTGTGGAGTCTTGTGAGCAAAAATTCTGCTTTGTGAGCTGCTGGCATTAAAGTTGTGAGCGAGCAATTGGGCTACTGCATAAAAGAGTTTGCTCCTTCCTGAGCTAAGACTAAAATGTGTGAGCCGGAGGCTAACAAAGTATGAGCTAGCTCACAACAACTCAGCTTAGAGGGAACCCTGAATGCCACATGCTTCTTTCTCTTTGCCCCTCCCCTGCTGTGCTTTTGTTTTGCTTTGTTTCTTTTCCCCCAAGAAATGTGCAGGTTAATCTTGTCATTTTTTTAAAAAAAAATTAAAGGCCTGATCTGTTTATTTACATTTTAAAAACTGTTCCAAGGATGTTGGGGGAGGTCACTTGGAGATTGACAGAAGGGCCAGCAATTTTTTGGCTCCAAACAGGATGATCATATATGCTCTGCATGCAGTCAAGAGGAAGAAGGGCACGCTTCTGTCCAAAATATGCTAAGTACAAGTCTGTATACACCTATTCTGAATTGCTCAGCATCCTGAAAAGCATATCCCTAAATACTTACAGGCACCCTATGTACATTTCCTATAGCTTATATGAATTTGGTTTATGTGGTTTTAACTACATTTGAGTCCAATGGTACCTTTAAGACCAACAACATTTAATTCTGGGTATAACTTTTCATGTGTACGCATAATTCTTCCGTTTTAACTGTTTTCTGTACTGTACTCCAGAGGTTGTAGCAGTTTTTCATGCAGAAAGGAAAAGGATTTCTGTGTTTCATCTCTCCAATGTGATTTTGAGAACCTTCCCACTGAGATGGCAGTTAAACTTCACAAGAGCTATGGGTGTTGTTGTTTTTTTTACTTCTGGTTGGAATCCTTATTATTTGCTTTGTTTCTTGCTTTGTTTGTATTTCAGCAATTGATGAAATGTGCATCTTTTCTTTCTGGAGATTATCTGAGCAGCTTTAAGCAAAACACAAACAAACAAAAAGGTCTAAACACCATGAGAACTGAGAAAATTGAGATGGTCGAATGGTAGAGTACTCTGCATTCTTGGCGGGTTAGTTTTGTTCTCATGACAGAGCATAGAATGGAAAGCTGGGGGCAAGCATCAAACATCCCTGAAATAGAATTAAAATGACCATCCACACCTTTCTTTGGCAAAGATCCAACGCTGAGCACACATCTGGACCAATGCTCCCTCTAAGCTGTGGAGTCCTGTGAGCAAAAATTCCACTTTGTGAGCAACTGGCATTGAAGTTGTGAGCGAGCGATTTGGCTGCTGCATCAATTAGTTTGCTCTGGTGCCGTCCTTCCTGAGCTAAGACAAAAACGTGTGAGCCAGAGGCTAAAAAACTGTGAGCTAGCTCACAGTAACTCAGCTTAGAGGGAACACCGGACCCCCCTTTTGTGACTCAGACCGTAGGGGGGCTGTGTGACTCAGTGGTAGAACATCTGCTTGGTATGCAGAAGGTCCCAGGTTCAATCCTTGGCATCTTCAGTTAAAAAGGCCAGGTGATGTGAAACTCTGAAACTCTGGAGAGGACCTGCCACTCTGAGTAGACAACTCTAACCTTGATGGACCGATGGTCTGAGTCAGTATAAGGCAGCTTCATGTGTTTCTTTATTTTTTATTTTATTTTAAATAAATTTATTAAGAATTAATTTAAGGTTTCCTGGTGACTGTTTAAATTTCAGGGATCTAGCGCACAATTTTCCAGTTCAGACAATTGACAGGGCCAGGTATGGAACCAAAGCTCATAACGCTGGCTTCACAACTCACTCCTGGACCGTCCCGGGGGACTACAGCACTTCCTGTATTCCCCAGTATTAACAGCACTCAAGCAGAAGGACATGCAGCTACCGTTTGGCTGGGCCCCACGATATTGTCATTATACAATACATAATTGCTGGAAGAGTCGTGTTCTTTGAGGACAGCTGGATAATCACCCCCCATGGGAATCAACGGTTATCCCCCCCCCCTGCTCCGTGGGCCATTTGAAGCAAGGGAAGAAAGCCTGGAAAATCAGCTCCCTTCAATTGAAACCCAACGCAGCTGACCTGGAGGATGCCCCCATGAAAAGGAGGCAACTTTATGCTGGAAGGGGATTCCTAAGAAGCCTCCAGAACAAAAAGGAAGCAGCCAAATCCATTGCCGATCAGCTGGAAGAGATCAAAAAACACTTGGCCAAGGTACTAAGAATTCCGAGCATACTTCAGCCGAATGGGTGTATGTGGATAATCCATTTTGTGTCCTACGTTGTCTTGGTTTTACTGAGCTCAGAAATACCTGCCTCTGGTTCAGGAAAGCTGCAAAACAAGTATGATAATTATAATTTTTTATGGCAGCAGGATTTTAATATGGGATTTAACAACGTAACCTTTTATTGAGTACCGTGCTGCTGCTTGCTCATCAAGATTCAGGACTGATTTGGCTCTAATTTTTTTAACGGCTGGATATTCTGACAATGGTTTTGTAGCTTAATTCTGAGCTGCTGACCTTAAAAAAACTATATATAAAAAAACCAGAAGCAAGAATCCCCCAGTGTATCAGCTAGCTCTTTAGTTCATGAGCTTTACTCAGCTTAGGAGGGAGAGGCCGCGGCTCAGTAGAAGAGCCTCTACTTTGCATACAGAAGATCCCAGTTTCAGTCCCCCTGGCATCTCCAGCTAAAAGGATTAGGGACGGGCATGACCCAGCTCAAGAATGAAAGTTTGTGATGACTTTTGGCGACGTTCACAAACTGATGATCCGCCACAAACTTCTACGAATTTTAAGGCAGTTCGTGATGGTTTGTGAAGAGCAGAAGGCAGGCCCCTGCTTTCTGTTCCCCACCGCTTTTTGCAGGGAAACCCCTGCTTTTTTGCTCCCTGTGAAAAGCAGCAGGGAGCAGACAGCAGGGGGTTAAATGGCTCGGATCCATTTAACCGCCTGGTTTATGCTCCTTGCCACTTTCAGAAGGGGACAGAAAGCAGGGGTTAAATGCCTTGGAGCCATTTAACCCCTGCTTTCTGCTCCCTGCGAAAAGTACCAGGGACCAGAATGCAGGGGTCACGAACCAAAAGCAACCGGTTCAGTTCGTGAAGTAATCTCCTGGTTCGCTTTGGTTCATGGGTTAGTTCATGGTTCAGCCACGAACCATGAACTGCAAAAATGCAGTTCGTACCCATTCCTAAAATGGATCCAGTCGCAGCTGATGTGTAAGACCTCCAGCTGAGACCCTGGAGAGCCACTGCCAGTATGAGTGGATAATATTGACCTTGATGAACTGATGGTGTGACTCATTATATAAGGCATTTCCATGGTGCTCAAACTGAGGACAAAGCTGGGGTTCTCTCCCCCCACTAACATAAAAAGCTCCTGGAACTTTAGTGCATTATTCACATCCTGCAGGGTAGCCTGAGTGGGAAATGCTCTCTTATGCTTTGAGCAATGCTTTGCCTTCTGCCAACAAATCCATTTGTCATCCACTGGGGCTAAGGGAAAGTTCAAGGTCTTGGAAGGTCATTTGTTCAAGCTCATTTCCCCCCATTCTTCTGACACCCACACAGGCCACCCCTAGGAATTCTTTTGGGATCAATCCTGCAACTGAGCCCTCTGCTGACAAGAGCTAGAGCTCACTCTTGAATCCATGTAAAGAATACACATTCTCTCATTGCCCCTTCTATGGTTGTAAATCAAAGAGTCCCCACTGGTTTTGCCTGAGGATTTTCACAAGACTGCTTTGTCTAAAGTGCTGTTTACATTCTTCTAGATGAAGTTGCAGGGGGCAGGGGTCCAGTGGTAGAGAGCCAGGTACTATTCAGCGAGAGGCTTTGGCTCACTGGAAGAGCCTCTGCTTCGCACACAGATGTTCCCAGGTTCAGTCCCCAGCATCTTCTGTTAAAAACAAATGGGCACTAGATGATGGGCAGTAGGTTCAGGATGGACAAAAGGAAATACAACCTGACACAGAGAGTGACTAAAATGTGGAATTTGCTGCCAGAGGATGTGGTGATGGCCACAGAAATAAACAGCTTTAAAAGGGGTTTAGATAGAGTCATGGAGGATAGGTCTATCAATGGCTACTAGCCATGGTGACTGAGGGGAACTGCCATATTCAGAGGCACTAAGCCTCTGAATCCCAGTACCAATATCAGGGGAAGGCCTTGGTCTCTATGTCCTGTTGTTGGCCATTCAGAGGAACTGGTTGGCTACTGTGTAAGACAGGATGCTGGACTAGATGGACCACTGGTCTGATCCAGCAGGGCTCTTTTTATCAGGGGAAGACCTCGGTCTCTCTGCCCTGTTGTTGGTCATCCAGAGGAACTGGTTGGCCACTGTGTAAGATAGGATGCTGGACCAGATGGACCACTGCTCTGATCTAACAGGGCTCTTCTTACGTTCTTATGATGTGAAAGATCTCCACTTGTGACCTTGGATACCCATTGACAGTTTGAGAAGACAGTACTGATCTTGATGGACCAAGAGTCTGTTTCCGTATAGGCGGCTTCAATTGTGTTCATATATACTATCGGCATGTTGCAGCATGTTGAAATCACCCAGTTCCATTTCTCCTTTTCATCAGGTCTGCAGGTGGAACAACAGATTCCATTAGCTCAGTAATCCTCAGTGTGCTGCTTGTGGGTCCCAAGTAGGTATGTCAGGTCTGGTTTGGAAAATTCTGGAGATTTTGGAGGGGGAGCCTGGAGAGGGTTGAGCTTTGAGAAAGACTTCAGAATCTACCTTCCAAACCAGCTATTTTCTCCAGGGGAAGTGATCTCTATAACCTGGAGACCAGTTGTAATTCTGTGAAATCTCCAGGTACCACCTGGAGAATGGCAACCTTAGTCCCAAGGCACCCACCAATGTTTTCCTGGCACTTGCTTCCTGCCTCTTTTTCTGATTCCTTCCTTATCCCTTTGCAAGCTCTCTTCTCTTTTTCTTTCTTTCTTTCTTTCTTTCTTTCTTTCTTTCTTTCTTTCTTTCTTTCTTTCTCTCTTTCTTTCTCTCTTTCTTTTTGTCCCCACCTGACAGAGGGGTTGCTGTAGAGGTAACGGGATTAGGGGGTGGGGGGAGCAAGAGCCAAAGGTGAGCCCCCTCTCATGAACTCTGGCCAGTAGCTGCTGCAGTTTAATGGGTAACATTTGTCTTTATTAAGGGCACCTGTTTTCTTGAAACTGCTTCACCACCACAGCAGCTCCACAATGAGCAGAACATGCCACAAGGCCTGAGGGGACTGGAGAGGGGAAATGGAGGATGCACAGGTCCCTGGGTCTCAGCCAGGGGGAACTCTGCTTCCTTGTTACTTGCCACATCTGGAATACCTTGATGTTCCCCAAGTAATATCCATCGCATACAGGCCTTCTTCTTCCCCAGTTCCACAAAGACTCGCAGATGATAACCAAGGCCAGGCACAACAATTTCTTTAAAGTAGATTAATATTAGTAAGCTTAGTTTTATATTACTTGAACTTTTTCTTGAATTGCTTCAAAATTAAAGTCTTCCTTTTTAAAACTCTGAATACTTCATTTCAGTAAGCTTTATTTTAAAAAAATATGTGCGAAGGAAGGGACTGGGGGGAATTCAAAACAAACCATCCCACATGTAAAGTTAAATATATTCCCTCCCCCCCAGGGAAAGAAATATACCTGGTTGCCATTTTATGATGGAGCCTGGTACTCTTCCTCAAAATTCTCCTATGAGGTTCATGTTGTTACCTCCCTCCTCATTTTTCAAAAAGAGACGAAAACCTTCTTATTTGGCTAGGCCCCCAAAGGATAAATTCTTGGAAGCTTTGCTGTTTTTTATGTAGACCTAGTAGGAATTGTAAGTTTATTATCATTAGCTGCTGCCCTGGATCCATTGGATGGGAAGATGAGGTGGAAAAATGCTGAACACACCCCATATTCCCTAAAAACAGGGTCAATAAACTATGGCTTCATAGTCTACAGAAGGGGTTGCCAGCTCCAGGTTGAGAAGTACCTGGAGATTTTGGGAGTGGATCCTGAAGAGGGAGGGACTTCAGTGGGGCATGATGCCATAGATTCTACCTTTTAAATTGGCCATTTTCTCCAGGTGAACTGGTCTATGTTGCCTGGAGATCGGTTGTAAGCCCAGGAGATCTCCACCCACCACCTGGAGGTTGGCAACTGTAAGAAACCCTGTCGACCAAAGTGACACATGGATTTACTGCCTTGGTGAGAACTAGTCCTTTGCCTTCCCCCAGTCTAAAATCCTAAGAATCTCAGTACTGTTTAACAAAACGTGTTTCTAGTCCTTATGGCTCTGTATCTTAGGACCAGTCAGAAATTTTCTGCTCAGCTCTCTTAGTATGAAATCACCCTGTCCCACATATGACACGCAACTGATAAAAACCAGCCCATGAGAAAACTACCTCCCTCATTCCTCTCAACTTCTCTAAGGACCCCAGGAGGCAGGCAAGGCTTGCTCATGCTGTCCATGTGAAAAGCAAGGTCCTTGGGGTGCGTCCTTGCTGCTGGAGTTCACCACCGTGACCAATATTCCCTCTAACTTTCCCTCCTACTGAATGGAGCAGTTTCCATCCTGAGCAGAATATAAATGCTGTAATCTTAAAACGGGTCATGGGCAGTGCGAGACCCTATTAGGCTCCGGATTGCTGCTGAGCGGGGCTTCCTGTGTTAATGGGCGACCACTCACGGTCACAGCTTAGAGAGAACACTGACCCCTTCGCATTGCTGATGCTGCAATTCCCC
Organism: Gekko japonicus; assembly: GCF_001447785.1. NCBI lineage: Eukaryota > Metazoa > Chordata > Lepidosauria > Squamata > Gekkonidae > Gekko > Gekko japonicus. The sequence goes on along the minus strand of NW_015162013.1, from coordinate 115,698 downwards.
CTTCTCTTGTTTGTAGCGCCATGGTTTGTAATTACCTTGAAGAAGCAGACAGCTGAGAAAAGCCAGCTCAGGAGTCAAATGACAAAGCAACAAAAGAAGCGGGGGAAACTGGCAAGGCACCAGGGCCTGGTGCAGGACAACTCGTGGCCACCTGTCCATCAGTGACAGATTTGCAGGGTTTGACCACCAGCTGGACACCCCTTTTCCGCTCCCAGCATCATCGACTTTCTCCACTCTTCCTTTCCCCTCCTTCCATAGCTGTGCCCGCCCTGGCAAATGCAGCCCCGGCTCCTTTCCAAGACTACCCAGAGCTTCATTGTCTGTTTCACACACATCACAAGTGATCGGGTATAAACTCCTAGAAGATATACGCAGGACTAAAGGAGAGTTGAAAACTGCACAAAAACCCCAATGAATGTTTTCTGTTACAGCCCTACACAGTTTTACAAATATTTATTTGTTACCTATAGTCCGCCTTTCTCACTCAGACTCAAGGCAGATCGCACAGTGTAAGTCAATCAATATGATCAATGGCTGGGATATCCAATAAACAATGTGATAGGATTTGGAGAAGTTTGAAAACAAGCAGAAATCTGATACAGAGCTGAAACAAACCTGAAACAAGGCATAAGCATGTAAACATGACACAAACGACACAGGAAATAAGAATGACACAACCTCAACACCAGCTTCTTTGTTTGTTTGCATCGAAACGAGCATCAATGACTCCTAATGAGGTTAGGTAAGGGAGGCCGGCTGTTTCAGAATGAAGCATGAGGCATATCTGGGAAATCCATTCAGTTCTCAAAAGCAGCTGAAGTCACCTTGGTGTCATTCTGGGACAAATAGCACGGGGGAGGATCAGTCGATTATATTCTTGAGGAGAAGCCACAGAGAAATTAAAACGTCAGCTGTTGATTTCAGCGTGATCTCCTCCAACAACTGCCTGAAATAACAAGAGCCGGCGTCACAAAAAGAGCCTTGGAAGAGGTGATGCTTGGTAATGTTTTCCAATAAATGCTGAGATCTATGTATGGGGCTGTCTTCAGCAGTTATATCACAAATGAGACGCCTTTTAGTCGAGAGCTGCGGTCATGCCTTCATAAGAGCGATTCCTGGTACTGTGATGTAACAGCAGCAGAGACTTTACCATGACTCAAGTCTTGTGCTGCGATTATGGGGCTGTTACTAGTGCTGGTATTTTCTTGGGAGTAAGCAAACGTCATCATTAGAAGAAGCTGTCAGACAAGTGAATATGCACAAGCCTAGAGGTTAAAAGTTGCCCTTCATTTCTCACTGGAATGGGTTGGAGGGACCAAATCACTCCATCTTGTTCTATCCATACTGGCTCCCAATTTGATTCCAGACACAATGCAAGGTGTTGACCTTTAAAGCTCTATACAGCTTGGGATCGGCATACCTGAAGGAACTTCTTCTTCTTCTCCACCTGAGACCCTGGAGAGCAGCTGCCAGTCAGAGTAGACAATACTGACTTTAATGGACCAAAGCTCTGATTCAGTATAAGGCAGCTTCATGTGTTCAACATAAGAAGAGCCCGACTGGATTGGACCAATGGTCCATCTAGTCCAGTCTACTGTCTCACACAGTGGCCAACCAGTTCCTCTGGATGGCCAACAACAGGGCATGGAGGGCGAGGCACTGAGATTCATATGCTGACTGCTTCTGAATGTGGAGGCTCCCCTCAGCCACCATGGCTGGTGGCCACTGAGAGACCTATCCTCCATGTAAAGCTGTTTATTCCTGTGGCCATCACTACATCCTCTGGCAGTAAAATTAGGGGAGGGGCCGAGCATCTGCTTGGCGTGAGAAGGTCCCAGGTTAAATCTCTGGCATCTCCAGCTAAAAAGATCAGTTAAGAGGAGGTGTGGAAGACCGATGTCTGAGCCCCCGTCAGTCTGAGTAGACAATACTGACTTTGATGGACCGGTGATCTGATTCAGTGTAAGGCAGCTTCATATGTGCTCAAATTACCTAGTAGGAGTATACTTACAGCAATAGACAGTACACAGTAGTATAGTCCACAGTCCCTACTCATCAAAGCATCCTTCTAAACTATGTCCTTACAGTACATCCCTCTTACTGCATAAAATTTCACGCTGTTCCTTCACTTAAAAAAACCCACATTTGACTACATGATCACATCACAATCAGTATATAGTGGAGCATACGAGCCTCACATAACCACATTCCTCATAGTAGCTGTAACAGCAAAATTGTTTGACTGGGGCCAGAAGGAAGGGGGGAATTGCATCATCCCTTCCTATTGCAAAAATAGTGGTTTGAATCTCCCCACCTTATGGAATGTGTGATATCCCCACCTTATGGAATGGCCTACCCGAGGAGCTCAGAAAGGCTCCCCCTTCCTGGCTTTCCTCATAGTATGGAAAACTGAAATATTCAAGAGAGCTTTTCTACGCAGACAATTTGTTGTTGTTCAGTCACACAGTCGAGTCCGACTCTTTGCGACCCCATGGACCAGCTCCCGCCAGGCCCTCCTGTCTTCCGTCATCCTCTGAAGTTGGCTCAATTTCATGTTCGTTGCATCTATGACACTGTCTAACCATCTCATCCTTTGCCGTCCCCGTCTTCTTTGACCTTCAATCTTTCCCGGCATCAGGGTTTTCTCCAGTGAGTGCTCCCTTTTCATTGGGTGGCCAAAGTCAGGGTTGATTTCTTTTAGGATTGACTGATTTGATCTTCTTGCAAGAAGATCAAGAGTCTTCTCCAGCACCATAGTTCAAAAGAATCTATTCTTCAGTGCTCAGCCTTCCTTATAGTCCAACTCTCGCAGCCATACATGACTACTGGGAATACCATTGCTTTGACCATGAGGACTTTTGTTGGCAGAGTGATGTCTCTACTTTTTATCATGCTGTACTAAACACTTCACAAAGTTACTTGGATAAATTATTAGGGACTGTGGTCTATACTACTGTGTTTAGCTTACTGAAAACCAGGACTCTACTATGCAATTTTTGTATCATTCAATGTGTCATGTTAAGACATACGTTTTGCTTCAGTTCTGTTATTAGATTTCTGATCAGTTCTACAACCCTAATCCTATTGTATTGTGCACTGAATATCCTGTCCTTTAAATTCTATTTACTCACTCTGTATAATCGCCTAGAATGCAAGTGAGAAAAATGGACTACGAATGACATAAGTAAATAAAAATAAAGAAAAAATATCGATGCAACTGCACAGAAGTCTTAACAGAAGAAGTGCATTTATTGCTCAATAAACTGATCTTGTGGGTGGACCAGTTATTAAGAATATAATCCACTGTTCCACTACCTTGACGTAGACAGCTCTCAATGGATGCAAGAGGCACCAAAGAGTCTCACAGCTCATACAAACATTGCCAGCCATAAACTACTTGGGAAAGAACATATTCCATCCTCTTTCTATATGGTCAGCTTGTTCTGCACAGTAAAGTCTAATTTCTCATCTCTCTCTGCACTGGCTGCTGCTGTCTGGGATTCTGGCGAACCTCAACACCAGCTTCTTTGTTCTTTGTCTGTTTGCATCGAAACGAGCATCAATGACTCCTAATGAGGTTAGGTAAGGGAGGCCGGCTGTTTCAGAATGAAGCATGAGGCATATCTGGGAAATCCATTCAGTTCTCAAAAGCAGCTGAAGTCACCTTGGTGTCATTCTGGGACAAATAGCACGGGGGAGGATCAGTCGATTATATTCTTGAGGAGAAGCCACAGAGAAATTAAAACGTCAGCTGTTGATTTCAGCGTGATCTCCTCCAACAACTGCCTGAAATAACAAGAGCCGGCGTCACAAAAAGAGCCTTGGAAGAGGTGATGCTTCGTAATGTTTTCCAATAAATGCTGAGATCTATGTATGGGTCTGTCCTCAGCAGCTATATCACAAATGAGACGCCTTTTAGTCGAGAGCTGCAGTCATGCCTTCATAAGAGCGATTCCTGGTACTGTGATGTAACAGCGGCAGAGACTTTACCATGACTCAAGTCTTGTGCTGCCATTATGGGGCTGTTACTAGTGCCGGTATTTTCTTGGGGGTAAGCAAACGGCATAATTAAAAGAAGCTGTCTGACAAGCAGTGTTCCCACTAAGCTGAGTTAGTGTGAGCTGGCTCACAGTTTTCGAGCCTCCGGCTCACCCATTTTTGTCTTAGCTCAGGAAGGAGGGCTCCAGAGAGCAAACTGATTTATGCAGGAGCTCACAACTTGAATGCCAGTGGCTCACAAAGTAGAATTCTTGCTCACAAGACTCCACAGCTTAGAGGGAACACTGCTGACAAGTGAATATGCACAAGCCTAGAGTTTAAATGTTGCCCTTCATTTCTCACTGGAATGGGTTGGAGGGACCAAATCCCTCCATCTTGTTCTATCCATAGGTAAAGGTAAAGGTTTCCCTTGCTTGAAAGCCAGTCGAATCCGACTCTAGGGTTGCGGTGCTCATCTCCGTTTCAAAGCTGAAGAGCCAGCGCTGTCCGAAGACATTTCCGTGGTCATGTGGCCCGCCGGCATGACTAGATGCCAAGGCGCACGGAACGCTGTTACCTTCCCACCAAAGTGGTACCTATTTATCTACTTGCAATTTCTTGCGTTCGAACTGCTAGGTTGGCAGGAGCTGGGGCCAGAGACGGGAGCATCATGCGGCACACTTGGGTCTCGAACTGCTGAACTACCGACCTTCCACAGCCTGCAGTTCAGCGTCTTAACCACTTGAGCCACTGGCTCCCAATTTGATTCCAGACACAATGCAAGACCTTTAAAGCTCTATACAGCTTGGAATCAGCATACCTGAAGGAACACCTATATGAACCTACCTGACCACTACAGTCCTCTTTGGAGGCCCTGTTTCAGTTGCCCCTTCATTTCGGCTTTCTCAGTCAGTTTGGTGTAGTGGTTAAGTGTGCAGACTCTAATCTGGGAGAACCGGGCTTGATTCCCCACTCCTCCATTTGCAGCTGCTGGATGCCCTTGGGCAAGCCATAGTTCTGTCAGAGCTGTCCTTGAAAGGGCAGTTCTGGAAAGAGCTCTCTCAGCCCCACCTATCTCACAGGGTGTCTGTTGTGGGGAGGGGAAGGGAAAGGAGTTTGTAAGCTGCTCTAAGACTCCGAGTGAAGGACAGGGTATAAATCCAATCTCTTCTTCTCCACTTCTGTTTCTTAGTCATGGCACCAAAACTATGGAATTCCTTCTTTAGGGAGATTCACTTCTCCCCTTCTAGAGCCAGTGGTGTAGTGATTAAAACTGTTAGACTAATAATCTGGAAGATTCAGGTCTGAATCCCCTCTAATGCAATGGAAGCTCACTGGGTGACCTGGGGCCAGACACACTCTCAGCCTAACCTGCCTCACTGGGTTGTTGTGATGATAAAATGGAGGAAAGGAGAATAACGTAAGCTGCTTTGGGTCCTCATTAGGGAGAAAGGCAGGGTATAAATGAATTAAATAAATAAATAAAGATTATCTTCCACGAGTGGGTGAAAACTTCTGTTTTGTGAGGCATTCCCTGCATTATTTTCACTGACCCTATTTATGAAAATAGTTTCAGAGGGTGGCCATCTTGGTCTGCGGCAGAAGTGCCAGATTCCAGACCAGTAGCCCCTTAGAGACCAACAAGATTATGGGGGTAGGAGCTTTTGAGACCCAAAGCTCCCTTCATGAGATATCAAGAACACCATATACTCTTGTGGCAGTTTCACTCATCTGAGCAAAGCTTAATGAAGGTATGTGGCAGTGGCTCAGTGGCAGACCGCCTTTCCCCGCATGTTCCCCCAAGAGCACTACGGTCTGGGGCCCAAAACCTGTTAACCATCCCGGGCCCCAGGGATGCAAGATTGGCTGCCACAAGGGCCAGGGCCTTTTCGGTATCCCCTTCTAGAGCCAGTGGTGTAGTGATTAAAACTGTTAGACTAATAATCTGGAAGATTCAGGTCTGAATCTCCACTCATGCCATGGAAGCTCACTGGGTGACCTGGGGCCAGACACACTCTCAGCCTAACCTGCCTCACTGGGTTGTTGTGATGATAAAATGGAGGAAAGGAGAATAACGTAAGCTGCTTTGGGTCCTCATTAGGGAGAAAGGCAGGGTATAAATGAATTAAATAAATAAATAAAGATTATCTTCCACGAGTGGGTGAAAACTTCTGTTTTGTGAGGCATTCCCTGCATTATTTTCACTGACCCTATTTATGAAAATAGTTTCAGAGGGTGGCCATCTTGGTCTGCGGCAGAAGTGCCAGATTCCAGACCAGTAGCCCCTTAGAGACCAACAAGATTATGGGGGTAGGAGCTTTTGAGACCCAAAGCTCCTTTCATGAGATATCAAGGTAAGAACTAGAACTAGCAACTGGACTTAATTATAGATCATTATAACATTATAGCAACCTAGCAACGCCTGATCTGAAAGAAAAAGCCTGAGAAAAGGTGATATGGGCTAAGGCAATGGAAAGCCATGGGGGCTAAGGCAAGGGAAAGGGTGCTGATGTTGGTGGGGCCTGCAAAGCCATATCTGCAAGAACACCATATACTCTGTTGTGGCAGTTTCACTCATCTGAGCAAAGCTTAATAAAGGTATGGGGCAGTGGCTCAGTGGCAGAGCATCTGCTTGGCACACAGAAGATCCCACATTCAGTCCCCAGCTTCACCAGTTAAAAAGGACCAGGCAGTAGGTGACATGAAAGACCTCTGCCAGAGACCTTGGAGAGCTGTTGCCAGTCCGAGTAGACAATATTGCCCTTGATGGACTGATGGTCTGCTTCATGTTGTTCAAAAAGCCCCAAGGCACGAGTCTAAACTGATTAGTTCAACAGCTACCCATACCTGACCATTCTCTGTTCTGAGTCCTGCCTGGTGAAATGCTATGTTGGTTGGGATCAAGAAGAGAGTTTTATCGGTTCCTCAGGATGCATAAAACAGAACTATCAGGAGGGAATTTTTCTAAAGGGAATAGGTTTCTGGTTTGCCCGTGAAAAGTTCTGGCACTTTTAGTTGCATTGTTTATGTTCTTACTGCATTGTTTCCTAATTCTGTAATCTGGCTTTATTGCATTGTTCATTGTTTATATTACACTTTATTATTACATTGGTCTCTGCTTTTATATTCCTGTTCTATTGCATTATGTGTTGTATACATTACGTTTTATTGCACTGGGGTTTTTTAAACTGTACAATCCGCCTTGAGCCTTAGCGAGAAAGGCAAACGATACATGAATTAAATAAACAAACACAGAGGATAAACTCTCCTCTAACTCAGGGCAGTTTTGAGAGATTGTATCAGCTATGAATCACGCAAAAATGCTGCTGCGAATATTCAAATCACTGCGAAGCTTCCACATGCCATAAACATTTTGCCTTTGTTTGGAAACAGGCTGTCAAGTCTAATTCCTGGCTTGGAAGTGAATCATAACCAGATGAAGAATCCACCTTTGAAAGAGGGTGCTACAGAAGGGGATAGGATACGGAGGAAGGGGGTAGCCCACGGGAAGGAACAGCGACGAAAATAAGGTATTGTTCAAGAAAAGGTGGGGAGGGACTGGGGGAGAGAGCATCAGGAACAAGTGGAGCTGCTGAACTGTCTCCTTGTCCTGGAATGCCTCTCTGTGCTTCCTTTGCCAAGCTCAAAAGTTTGAATAAAACAGTGAATGAAATGGACAGAGGCCATCCTTTAAAAAAGGAGTCCCAAATCCAAACATTACCATAAATGTTCAAAGTCTTTCAACATGTTGGGGGTGGGGTGGAGAAAGAAAGAAAGAAAGAAAGAAAGAAAGAAAGAAAGAAAGAAAGAAAGAAAGAAAGAAAGAAAGAAAGAAAGAAAGAAAGAAAGAAAGTCACATTAAAATCCACAAAAAGTAATCAGGGAGGAAAAATTAAACATCAACAAGAAAAAAGAAAACCTGTTACAAATAGAAGTGGGAAAGTCTGCCCGCTACATTATTCATAACCTGGTACTAAGAAGTTATATTAAAAAAGGCATCAAGATCTATTATTAGGATAAATGGCAACATCTGTGCACCATATACATACAATACTCATTCCGTCTTGGCATGGAGAAATGTATACCAAGAGAGTGTATCTTTGGTTCAAGCACCCCAGCCTACCATTTCCCCCCTCCCCTTGATTCTACCGATAAGTGAATCCATAAGTTTAAAAGGGCCTCACAGCATTGTGAGCACCCTTTCACATTTGTGCGATGGCAGCATATCAGAATCCCCATCACCGGTGTGTGTTACAACCACCAGCAGGCTTCTCTGTTGCTGTCATCCTGCACCCCCCACCCATCATGTGCTGGGGAATGAGGCACCTCATAGCCAGTTTCCTGGGTTTGGCTGCTTCCATTTTAAAGCATGCAGCTCCCGGATGCTTGCATTCCCAACAGAAAGAGAAAGCAGAGACATAAGAACATAAGAGAAGCCAATATTGGATCAGGCCAATGGCCCATCCAGTCCAACACTCTGTCACACAGTGGCCAAAAATACCAGGTGCCATCAGGAGGTCCAGCAGTGGGGCCAGGACACTAGAAGCCCCCCCACTGTTGCCCCCAAGCACCAAGAATACAGAGTACCACTTGCCCCAGCCTGTGAGTTCCTATCTATACCTTGTGGCTAATAGCCACTGATTGATCCATATGTTGATCCAATTCCCTCTTGAAGTCGTCCATGCTTGTAGCTGCCACCACCTCCTGTGGCAGTGAATTCCGTGTGTTAATCACTCTTTGGGTGAAGGGGCAGTGAAAGAAGCAGCCTGAGTGCTTCTTTCCCTGCTTGTTCCTCTGTCCCTCCACCATTAAGAGCAGGGTTGCCAGCCTCCAGGTGGGGCCTGGGGATCTCCCGCTTTTACAACTCATCTCCAGCTGACAGAGATCAGCTCCCCTGGAGAAAAGGGCTGCTTTGAAGGGTGGACTCTGTGGCATCGTACCATGCTGAGGCCCCTCCCCTCCCCAAACCCCACCCTCTCCTGGATCCACCCCCAAAGTCTCCAGGTATGTCCCAACCCAGACCTGGCAACCCTAATGAAGAGTGTGCACAGTATAGTGGCTCAAGTGCTGGAACAGGGTCTGGGACACCCACTCTGCAATGGAAGCTTGCTGGGCAGGGTTGCTAACACGGTGTTGGGCAATTCCTGGAGATTTCTGGGTGGAGCCTGAGATGAGAGGGGTTTGGGGAGGGAAGGGACCTCAGCAGGGTATAATGCCACAGAGTCCACTCTCCAGTGCTGCCCTTTTCTCCAGGGAAACTGATCCCTGGAGTCTGGAGAGTCACTGAAATTTCAGGAGATCTCCAGGCCCCACCTAAAGGCTGGCAATCCTATCATTGGTGACCTTGGGCCAGTCACACACTCTCAGCTTAACCTTACAGGCCCAAGTGTTCCCTCTAAGCAGAGTGAGTGTGAGCTAGCTCACAGTTTTTTTAGCCTCTGGCTCACACATTTTTGCCTTCGCTCAGGAAGGATGGCTCCAGAGCAAGGTAATTAATGCAGTAGCCAAATCGCTTGCTCACAACTTTAATGCCAGCAGCTCACCAAGTAGAATCTTTGCTCACAAGACTCCACAGCTTACAGGGAACGTTGCTTACAGCATTGTAGTTGTGAGGAAAAAATGGAGGAAGAGAAAACAGTGTTGCAAGCCACTTTGAGTCCCCATGGTGAGAAAAGTGTAGTTTGTTGTTGTTCAGTCGCACAGTCGAGTCCAACTCTTCGCGACCCCATGGACCAGCTTCCGCCAGGCCCTCCTGTCTTCCGCCGTCCTCTGAAGTTGGCTCAATTTCATGTTCGTTGCATCTATGACACTGTCTAACCATCTCATCCTTTGCCGTCCCCGTCTTCTTTGACCTTCAATCTTTCCCAGCATCAGGGTCTTCTCCAGTGAGTGCTCCCTTCTCATTGGGTGGCGAAAGTACTTGAGCTTCAGTTTCATTATCTGGCCTTCCAGGGAACAGTCAGGGTTGATTTCTTTTAGGGTTGACTGATTTGATCTTCTTGCAGTCCAGGGGACTCTCAAGTCTTCTCCAGCACCATAGTTCAAAAGAATCTATTATTCGGCACTCGGCCTTCCTTATAGTCTAACTCTCGCAGCCATACATGACTACTGGGAATACCAAAGTGTAGTAAAAATATCTAAATAAACAAATCAGTGCTGCTGCTGGGAAAAATGCATACTGCCTATTTCTCTGTTTGCAAGTATGGACATGGTCAGAAGTATGAGCCTTTGGATCAACCTAAAGGGCAAGTGTCAAAGGGCTCTTGCAGCTCAAGGCCGTGAAGTGAGCTGGTCTAGTGGATCCAGGATCTGTCCAAGATTCGGAGTCTTCTTGCTAATTTGTTTGGTTTCATGCATTTCTTTAAACTGCATTTTGAAGCTGGTTTTGGTTTCTAGATGGGTGAAAAATGGGGTAAAAGTACTTAAATACATAAAATGCAGGTAGTCCATCTCAGGCTGTGAGCACCTCATTCCCCAACAGCAGACGGTGGTGGTGAAGGAGTAGCCAGCCAGCGCCTATAGCATTTGCCACTATTACATTCAATGATATGCTACAGCCACACATTAATAAAAAAGAGACTTCAAAGTGCGGTCATAGAGCTGTGAGCCTCTTTTTATTGTCACCAAGGGTGCTCAATGCACAGAGCATTTGCCACTATTACATTCAATGATATTCTATAGCCACACATTAATGAAAAAGAGACTTCGAAGTGCGGTCACAGAGCTGTGAGCCTCTTTTTATTGTTAGGCTTTATAGGCAGTCACCAAGGGTGCTCAATGCACAAAGCAAGAAGGACAGAATATTCTAACAACTGTTCTGGGTAACATTTCCCTTTCTTTTTGCTCTGGTATAAAGTGGCAAGCATGCCAGTTGTGAGCTGACAGGTGGTATACTGTGGATGAAGGCACTGTGTAATCATTTAGGAACAGGGAGTTTCAATACAGCAAGCCTCTCTATATAAAGGGGAGGGGGCATGAGTTAAAACTCTTCCAGGGGATAATGAAATCAAGATGAAGATGATAGATGGCCTGGCTAGTACAATTTATTCTTTCCCATGGTATGGAATGAGAAAAAAGGTAACACCACCTAAGCAGGCAAAACTATCAGGAACTATAATGGCTTGACTGGATGCTGGAGGAGCCAGTTCATATCACTATCTATTTTACAGTTGAGAGGTGGTGGTGGTGGGGAACCAAGAAGAGGCAGTACCCTCCCTTCCCCATTTCAAGAAACGTATTTTAGCATCTAAACTGTAGTTAAGAGTCTTCCATCAAAAGCCCAGCTTCAGAGGTGTTCAGGACTTTGCAGGACAGTTATTTCCCATGTGCAAGATGCAGTGAACAAGGGTCCTCAGTAGACAGTATAACACATCTCCGTGGCTGGGCCAGCCTTACGGTTCTGGATCCAGCTAATGTGAAGGTCTGAATTCTCCAGCAACCCTCCCATGGGCAATGTTCCCTCTAAGCTGTGGAGTTTCATGAGCAAAAAATCTACTTTGTGAGCTACAGGCATCAAAGTTATGAGCAAGTGATTTGGCTGCTGCATAAATTAGTTTGCTCTGGAGCCATCCTTCCTGAGCTAAGACAAAAATCTGTGAGCCAGAGGCTAAAAAACTGTGAGCTAGCTCACACTAACTCAGCTTAGAGGGAACACTGCCCATGGGTCATTCTTTTCTAATCCCTTTCCTTAAAAAGCCTTGGGTTCAGGGTCTTGCTCAAAGTACAAGGAGTCTGTCATCATTGACCTCGAATCTTGATGAGCTTGGAATGCATCCTGCCCCCAAGGGGCCCTGAAGTGTCAACCCTGCAGATTGCTTTATAACCTATTGCGTTCAGCTGGGTGGAGAAAGGAATGCCAGGCTCTAAGTATTCTTTTCTGGAACCAGGGAAAGGAATGTAAACCTCGTTCTCTAGAATAAGTCTCTGGTACACTTGGGATGGCACTGGAGTTATTTTGGAAGCTTGGGAAGAGAAGCAATTAAATAAATAAAGAAAGAAAGAAAGTAAACTTCAGAATCCAAACAAGCCAGGGCCTTCCTTAGATCTAGGGAGTGTGGGTGGGCAGATGTTTCATATGGCAGGAGAAGAAACTGGAAGCAGTCCATAAAATGTACTGCTTGTGATGAGAACACATAATCATACTTGCTACAGCCAAATTGTGTTGAACTACGGGCAGGTGCTAAGCAAGACTCCTTAAAAAGATCTGTAAACCCAACACCCTCCCTGCTCCACTTTAGCTGGCGTTTGTACTACCTGTCCATATATCTTATCATGTTTTGTAACTTAACTCTTGCTAATCATCCTCTATTATCTTTGCCTCTTGTATCCCATTCCAGACTGGGGTTCCCTGTACTTTTATTTATTTATTTTCATTTACAGCGTTCTCAAAAAGACTCACCGTGGATACCTGAAACCTCCTGATACTCTACCCTTGGTTTCTTTAGTCAACGGGCAAACATTTCTGTGGACTACACTGAGACCTCAGTGGTAAATTTCATCAATGACCATAACGCACTTTTTGTTTTTTGTCTTTTTGTCAGCTGCAGTTCAGCTGGCTAAAAAAAATGCACTTGAAACTGCTTTCTCTCTTTTTATCCCAGGCCCAGCATTGGCAGTTTGTATAGGCAGCGTTTTGCGGTCAAAATGGTGGTGTAGGTTGGTACAACAAGTGCTCCTATATGTTCCGATTTAGCATTAAAAACGACAAACCAATAGCAAACTATACCTTGCAAAAGTGTTTTTGGATCTTGGCCAAATCTTTCAGACTGTTTTTGACCAGCAAACTCATCTGTATTAATCTTCAGTGCAAGTTGTTTTCTACAGCAAAATGAAGAAGAGCAGGGCAGCATGCTAATATGCATCTGGCACCTGGCTTTAAACAGGATTTACATGCTGTTAAATCAATTATTTGCCTCTCCCAGATTCTGGAGAAAGGGCACCTGCATAAACAGAGCACAAATAGCTTCTCTTCATGGAAAGAACACAGCACCAAGCAAGGGGAAAAGTACAGGGCTGCAGTCGGTTCCCAGTTCTTTATTTGCCAATCCAATCACAAAAATAATGGTACGTAAAGAATCCTGCCCCCCCAAATAGGCTTTGGGCCACCACAAAGCTGACATCCCCAGACTTGGGAGATTCTGCCCTGCCAGGGAACCTAAGCTATTTTTTCCCAGGCCAAAGACTGATTTTAACTCTTAGGGGCTTCACCGCATGGTGTCGCAAGGGAAATGAAAAGTAAGAACCAAACTTTGCCCAAAATCATACATGTCCAGACTGTAAGGAATGTGCCCTGGCCCAAACCATGGTTGTGCTATGAAGAGCTTACAAAGTGTGGTGGCCCTAGAAATCCAGTGGGAAAAGCAGGAACACACAGAGGAGAGGGCTATGGGAGCAACTGGAGGACATTGCTAGGGACACCGCTGAAGAGATGCAATGCAGTCTCGGTAAGAGGGTTTTTTTTTCCTATTACCTTGATACTGTCAGGATTAACCACTTGACTACCCTGCTTATACAAACTCTTCCGAGACAGCTCAGGTATTATCACTGGGCACTTTGGTGCGGATTAACCACTTGACTACCCTGCTTATACCTCTTCCGAGACAGTTCAGGTATTATCACTGGGCACTTTGGTGTCACAACTAAACCACAAGTACTGGAAGCCACAAATAGGGCAGAGTGTTGCACAGAATTTTGGCCATTTCCCTGCAACAGCACTTCTGGAAACAGGTTATTTTCTGGAAACAATCTGTATTTAACCCGGCAACAAAAGATTTACAGGACTGTGTGCTGTTTTCCTTTAAAAGGGGGAGGGGAGCGCTCTGTACACACCACAGGGGCAAAAGGAATTTCAGGACGTTTGACTGGTGAATCATCACACATCATAAAGCCTAGCAACAAACAGCAAGAGGGACTTTCCATAACAGGCCTTGCACAAGACATATTGTTCTATGCTTTCTACAAATAATCTTTTTCAATAACGATTTTAATTAAGTTTTGTAAAAGTAATACAGATCTGAGAATACATAATAAGACAATATAGAAATAACGTATACAGAGTAAATGAACATCTGTACTCTACAGTAGCTGTAGAAAGTCAATTTCACTTGGGATCACTTCTTGTTGCAACAAGTAGTTTAATACTGGAAACCACATAGCAATGAAGTTAGATTGAGATGAGTGTAAATCAGGTCTGGTCAAATTATCTGTGATCTTGGCCATTATGTACTGGTCCCAAATTTTCAGAAGCCAGAGAGAGTGGGTACAAATAATCTTCTGAAGAAAGTAACCCTCTCGTGAATCTAGGAGTGAAGAATCCAATAACGCCATCTATGAATTGTTTTTATTTAAACTGTTTAATTTTGGGGAACTGTTTTTATCTTGATGTATTTTAACCATTGTTGTTCATCGTTCAGAGCCCTGAGTACTCAGGGATAGAGTGATTCATAAATCGAAATTATAAATGAATAAATAAATTTAAAATTTACGGTTAATAACGGCTGTGGTGTTTCCTGAAGACCTGTCACATGTGTTAGCATAAGGTATATAACACGCTTTTAAAACAAAGTAAGCCTGCATTATTGATTATTATTAAAAATAACTCCTGCTACTTCCACTCTGTTTGGGTTTATTGCAAATAGTCTGTCAAGCCATTTCCTTCTTTTCCTTTTGCTGCCAGGCAAAAAGTTTCTGTATTCTTAAGAGTTCATCCTGGCTTTCAAATGATCAGTTACAGTGGTCTCTTTGTTACATTTGTCAGATAGTTTAATATTGTCTTTTATAATGTTTTAATATGATTTTTTTCACTTGTGAATTACCTTGAGAATTTATGTTAATGAAAACTTTAAGTTTAAAGAAAACGTTTTCCACTTACAAAGCAGCACAAAACAAAGGGCCACAAAAGACAAATCAGGTATTTACACCTGAAAAACATTCCCATGATCTGGCATACTGCTGCATTACCACCAATAACCACTTACTGCAGAAGGAAGTGAGGGCAGCTACTCCATATTAGCATGACCCCTGGTTCTGCATACAAACTGGCACACCTGCAAGCGACAAAACCAAACCTTAACCCAAGGTATCTGTTACTTGAAAAACCACCAGATTGGGATTTTAAACTGATAATCACTTCTATTTTATTATGCTTAAACAGACTTCCTGGGAATGCAGACTGTGTTCCAACATGGGCAGGCATAGACTGAAGAGGCAGAGCATCAGAGTCAAAGTGAGAGGCGGACAAATAAATTCTTAATTTAGAAACTAAATGAGAGGAGCTGGTAGAAAACAGGGAATGAGTCTATGATCTACTCAGAAGTAAGTTCTATTTTATTCAACGGGACTTATTCCCAGGAAAGTGTTCTTAGGTTTGCACCCTGCCTTTACCATTCACAACAGGAATTAAAATCAGAGGCACCCTTTCTGCAGAGAGTCACAGCCCCAATTTCCTTCTTCACCTGTGTGTCAGTCCTCATCTGAACTTCTTTTCCTCAGGAACTTCTACATTTTGGACCAACTCACTGGTTCTTCAACAGTTAAATCCAGGGGTCATTTCGTAGAAAAAGAGGTGCAGGAGCTCATTAGCATAACTTATTCGCATAACTTATTAGCATATGCCACACCCCCTGACATCACTGGATGTGTGTCAGAAGGCAACACCCACCGCTCAGGCTCCACTGGACTGTTTTGGATTGCTAGCTATTGGGGGGGGGGGGGGATGTGCAGAACTGTCTCCCCAGGGGGGGGAGAGGTTG
>NW_015162013.1:82160-99837 GCF_001447785.1 Gekko japonicus | reverse complement strand
ACCTGGCTGCTTCTTGCTCCTCGTGGCCTGAAGGCTGCTGGGAGCAGGGGGTGGGGGTTATTGCATGTGCCCACCCCCTGGGCTCCTTACTGCCGGAGCTCCACTCCTGTGCGCTCCCGTAGGAAATGACCCCTGGTTAAATCACTTATGTGCTATGTATGCCAAATATGCTTGCCCAAGATGTAGTGATGGCCACAAGCTCTCATGGACGATACCTCTATCACTGACTGTTGGTCATGATAGAGTCTTTATGTACATCTCTTGAATACCTGTTACTGGCAGTGGAGGACTGTTGCCTTTGGCTGCTATGCTAGATAGATCTTGGTGTGATCCAGCAGGGTTTTATGTTAAATCCCCTTGCTATACAATTAAAAAGTGTTAATAAAAGGAAATGCTCTTAAAGCCCTGAATGTGTCCAAGAAGCTGTTCTTTCTGTTCTTGCTGAATCAGAATTTGTTTTTTCCTTCATTTAATCTCCCTCTGCATGCTTCCTTTTTTGTAGAACAAAGTTTATCACCAGGTTTAGCTTAACCTTCCTAGAAACAGGTTTCATGTACTAAAATATAACAAATACAAATAAATTATCAGTATGACCCTCACCCCAGGCCAATGACTTAGCACATTTGTCCCTAACATATCTCAACCTTAATGGAGCAGCATACAGGGATCTCATAACATAAGAGAAGCCAATCTTGAATCAGGCCAATGGCCGATCTAGTCCAACACTCTGTCATACAGTGGCCAAAAATACCAGGTGCCATCAGGAGGGCCAGCAGTGGGGCCAGGACACTAGAAGCCCTCCACTGCTGTCCCCCCAAGCACCAAGAATACAGAGCATCACTTGCCCCAGCCTGAGAGTTCCTATCTATACCTTGTGGGTAATAGCCACTGATGGACCTCTGCTCCATATGTTTATCCAGTTCCCTCTTGAAGCCATCCATGCTTGTAGCCGCCGCCACCTCATGTGGCAGTGAATTCCATGTGTTCGTCACTCTTTGGGTGAAGAAATCTTCCTTTTATCTGTTCTAACCTGACTGCTCAGCAATTTCATTGAGTGCCCACGAGTTCTTGTATTGTGGGAAAGGGAGAAAAGTACTTCTTTCTCTACCTATGTGAGCCGCCCTGAGCTCGTTCGGGTATAAATAAAATAAATAAATAAATAAATAAATACCTGCTCTATCCCATGAATAATTTTATAAATCTTGATCATGTCACCCCTCATTTCTCCAAGCTAAAGAGCTCCAAGCGCTTTAACCTTCCTTCATAGGGAAAGTGTTCCAACCTTTTTATCATTTTAGTTGCCCTTTTCTGCACTTTTTGCAATGCTATATCCTTTTTAAGGTGTGATGACCAGAATTGTACACAGTACTCCAAATGAGGTCACACCATCGATTTATGCAGGGTAATTATGATACTGGCTGATTTGTTTTCAATTCCCTTCCTAATAATCCCTAGCGTAGTGTTGGCCTTTTTTATTGCAGTCGCACAATGTCTAGACATTTTCATTGAGTTATCTACTACGACTCCAAGACCTCTCTCTTGGTCAGTCTCTGTCAGTTCGGACCTCATCAATGTGTATTTATATGAGAAATATTTACGTATATGAGACATATTTAGTCTTGTGAACTGAAAACAGATTTTACTCAGGTCTCCCAAGACACACTGGATGGTGCCTGAGAGCTCAAGCGTGGTATCTGGCAGAATATGAAACCTGCCACTGACTGGTGATTTGAGAGAACCAGAGCAAAACACCCCATCCAAACACAGAAACACGGAACTGAAAGGGACCTCAAAGGTCATCTAGTTCAACACTGTACACAATGCAGGAAATTCACAACTAACCCCCTCCCCACATCCCCAGTGCCCCCTGCTCTATGCCCAGAGGAAGGCAAAAACCCTCCAGAGTCCCTGGCCAATCTAGCCTGGAGGAAAATTCCTTCCTGACTCCACAGCGACAATTGGCATTATCTTGGGCATGTAAGAAAGGGCCACAGGAGTAAAAATCAAAACAACCCGACTGTTTATCACAGTTCTCTATGCAAAAAAAAGTAAAAAAGAGGAGAAACAGCACTTAAAAAAAAATCTTCACCAGTCCTTGAATCAACAATTGAAAATCAAACAAAAAAACCAAGCTCTCCATAATTTAAGTCACGTTCCAAATTAAAATAAACCAACCAAACACAGTCTTTCAGGTCCTTTAATAATTATCTCCAATAATAACGAATAGGGTGAAGTCTGGGTTGCACTTCCAAGCCGCTAGGCTGGGAATGGGGGGAGAAACCTTCCACCCTTTTTTTCTTTTCGCCCAGAACTTTTAAACTTTAAAGGGACCAGTCTTAAAAACCACAAACAGCAGAGATAGTTGAATCTGTGTTGCCCAGCTACTCACGGTGCTCAGGGATAGTGTTTTGAGATTAGATTCTTTGATTGGAGTACAGCTCCTGAACTCGTCAATCAGCGCTCGATGGCTGCCCACAAGTGCTCTCGCTCAGGTCCCTGCTTCGGGGCGATCTAGGGTCTACTTGCGTACCACCATATGCAGGAGTTCCCGGATCAAGCCCCCTGCCAAGAGCCTCCCTCCGGGAAGGCTCTATCAGGTCCAGGAAGCCCTGGATCCCCCGCTGGGACCTGGAGATTTGGTGGGAGCTCTCCCGGGAACCTTCTGAAGTCGACGAGTCACAAACCGGAAGTCGTAAATTCTACATTTTAATCATTCTCTGTGTATAGTAGTATTTTCTTTTGTCTGTCCTGAACCTATTGCCCATCAGCTTCATTGGATGTCCTCGAGTTCTAGTATTTTGGAAGAGGGTAAAACTTTTTTGCCTTGTCAACTCTCTCCACCCCATGCATAATTTTAAACCTCTATCATGTTTCCCCTTAGTTGTTTCTTTTCTAAATTGAAAAGTCCCAGACGCCTGAAGTCCCAGACTTTTCCTCATAGGGAAGGTGCTCCAATCCCCTCATCATCGTGGTTTCCCTCCTCTGCACTTTTGCCAGCTCTGCAATGTCTTTTTTGAGATGCAGCGAACAGAACCATGCACTGTATTCCAAATGAGGCTGCACCACAGATCTATAAAAGGGCATTACAATATTGGCCATTTTATTCTCAATCCCTTTCCTAATAATCCTTAACACAGAGCTTGCCTTTTTCACTGCTGCAGCACACTGGGTTGACATTTTCATTGAGCTATCCACCACAACCCCAAGATCTTCTTCCCTCTCAGTCTCAGAGGTTTAGACCCCATTAGCCTAGATCTGAAGTTGGGATTTTTTGTCCCAATGTGCATCATCCTACAATTGGAATGAAGAACCACCACCTGGGCCTGTTCTCTTGCAAAAATTTGTTGGCCTGGTGTTTCCTCAGAATCTCCCTCCTTTTTTGAAAAATAGGAAGACTGCATTGTATAGTAGGGAATGGAGACAGAGCAACCAAAAGGCACCAAACCCATAAAAAATATATTGAGGGTGTTCAAGAGCTTGGAGGGAAAGAACTCAGACAGTTTTATATCCTATGTAAACCGTTGCTCAAAAATGCCAAGGCTTCCCATCTGTTTCATTATGACCGTCTCCATTCCTATATGCATGCTGTATAAATATTATTATCACACCCTTCTATATGTCTATTCTGAATCCAAGGAAATGACTAGTTCTGAAAGAAACCCCACTGCATATTTCATTTTTAACAACTACTGCTTTCTGGCCGAGCAATTACTGAATTCTCCTCAGCATTCTCTATTTTTGATAGATGCGTTTCCATGTTTCTGTAAACAGGAGAGCCCTGAAGCATCTTAAGGACTAAAATTGATTTGAGAACAGAGTGCACATTCTTGTATCTCATTTTCCAAAGAGGCCCATATAATTTTGAGTATCGCTTTCTTTGGGGAAATCTTGAACAAAAAGTATTGATTTTTTTTAACCCCTTTTCTTCCCATTTTTCTAAACATTTTCACCACTGAGGGGAGAGGAAATTCCCCTCATGCCTACCAACGAGGGGGGGGGGGATTCCCCTCAAATCTGAAGGGGGGAAATTCTCTTCAGACTGCAAACACCACAAAGCATTTCTGCCCTTCTCCTTTCCTCCTCTAACCGAAATGCTAAATGTGCCTCGTATTAAAATAAAGAGATTCTCTATCCACACGACTGGTGGGGTGGGGGATGAATTCCCTCAGAAGAAACAGTGAAAAATTATTCCCCTCCCTTCCCACAACACAAGGGAGAAAGTCTAGTACGCATGCGCAACTCCTACCCGAGGGTGGCCGTTTGATATATGGCTCCGACTAGTGGGCGGGGCGTTCTCGCCTTCTCCGCCCCGCCTCCCCCTGACCGAGCGGCCTCAACCGTCACTGGCATCTTTCAAAACGGCCCAATCGGATCGAGACTGAGGGGAGGGAGAGAAACAGGTTCGGCCGTTAAGCCTCGCGCGACTCTGCCGGAGCTGATTGGATAGGGTGCCGCGGCCCCGCCCACCAAGATGGCGGCGCCCATGCCCGAAGGAAAGAGGGTCTGAGGCAGCCGCGGGGGAGATCGCGGGCGCGAGGCTGATCCGACGGTTCCGCTTTCTTTCCCCTCCTCAGGAAGAGAGGCGGGAGCGACCACAGCTGCGAGGCGAGAAGCGGAGGAAGCCCCCTCCCCCCCTTGGGGGAAAGAGGGGGGGCGAGGTGACCCCCCCTTAGACTGTTCGTCGTTCTAAGGTGACTTTAGAAAGCTCCTTCAAGGAGCCCCCCACTTAGGGGGCGGGGATTCCAGTGGGACCTCCCGCCCCCTCCCCCACTCGCAGCCCACATTTTAGTTATTTGGGGGTTTCTCTCCAGGGGGGCTCTGCCTACCTTGGCTGTAAGCCTTCAGCAATTTCCAGCATATTCCAGGATTGCTTCCCCCCTTATTTCTGCTATAGACGACTGTCAAGATCTCCTTTACTTCACTGAGGTCTTCTGTCTTCCCTTGCCCAGATAGCCCCCATTAAAATCTCTCCCCCTTACCCTTTCAGTGCTCCTCTTTACCTTAAACTAAAAACTCAGTCATTACCTTATTTGGATTGCTCTACAAACCAGAGTAGTTGGGGGAGAGGCTCCCTTCCATTGAACGTATGCTATTTAGTGGTCAGCCTAACTCTTCTAGTTCAGTGGGACAAAGCTAGCTTTCTTTGGGAAGCTGGTGTGGGCTTTAGTGATAGATAATTTGGGGGCCCTTCTGGAAAATACCAGCGTCTCCCACCTTAGGTTTTAGTAATGTGAAAAGTGCAAAGAGGTATAGCCTTTGCACGCTTAGCGGCTGAAGCATTCCATAATTTCATCTAAGTATCTAGGATACACAGGTGTCCCCACCCCACCCCGAACCCTTTAGGAAGCATTTCTGTCCAGTTCTCCTTCAACACAGTTGCTCTCATCTTTGCCAGCTCTCTGCCTGGAGTCCAGCCATGGATCTTGTGTTCCTGATTATCAATGGCGTGGGGATGATTCTGGACCTGCTGGTCATCTTGCTGGATGTCAACTTCTTCCTGGTTTCCACGTTGGTTTCCGTCCTGCTCTGGCTCATCGCTTTTGTTTCCAACTTGCCCAATGCCTTGGTGGGCTGCCTGATCCACTGCTGGAATGGGATCGTGTTGTTCTTGCTGTGTGTCGCTGAGGCATTGTATTACCTGACTCTGGGCTCTGTACAGGGCATCTTCAACTTGCTACGTGGTGTGTGCTCCAGCATGGAAAGCTTGAAAGTAGTGGGGCACCTGTTTACCCATGTGATGCTAAGAAGCAAAGAAATGATGCACCGAGGTCTCTGGAACCTGGTGGGATCTGGTCAGTCAATTCTGAGGCAGGTGTGCGAAGTATGTGCCATTGCCATGAGCCTTGTGGCTTACTTTATCAACAGCCTCATCAACATCTGTCTCATTGGGACCCAGAACCTTTTCTCTCTGGTGCTGATCCTGTGGGAAACGATTGTCAGCCCTTTTCTGAGTGTCACAGACATCTTTGCTGCCTTTCTTGCACGTTTGTCCAGCAGTGCCATAGCTATGTCCATCCTCCTGTGGTCTCCTTGCCAGCTGGCGTTTGATCTCCTCACCTCCATGAGCAAGCTGTTGATTAACGTCTTCTTCCTCAACCTTTACGGCTTGGTGTTGCTGTCGGGGCTGGTTGCTGCCTGCATCTTGACCCTCAACCCTCAGCTGACATGGACGCTGGTGGACCAGACGACTGGCTTCTTGAACGCCATGCCTTCCTACCACCGGGTGCGCAGGGACTTGTGCCGCCTCTACCAAGTTGTACTGTTATCACTGGACATGATCTTGAGCTCACAGGCATGGCGCAGGTTGGCAGACTGGGGTCTCCAAATGGCCAACTGGAACAGAGGGGGCAGGGGAGCACACCACCGTGGGGACCAGCAGCAAGAATGGCTACCATTCTTGGCCTATATTCTAAGACTACCTTCTCTTGGGGTCCCTTATCCAAGACGACAATGGTTATCTGCAGCCACTCAGCAGGCTGCGATTCCTGCCCGCCAAGCACAGCAGGTAGCAGCCCAAGGCGGCGGAAACCAGCACGGAAGAGACATTGATCCAGGATCAGGTGCACAGCGGAGTGTGCCAGGTGGGCAGCAGGCCCAACCTCAGAGCCGAGGTCCAAGCACATCACATACCAGACCTGCGACAAAAGAGCAGTTGAACGCTCTAGAAGAGGACAGTGACCCGTGGCTTCTTTTGAAAGAGCAAGAGGAACGGAAGAAGTGCGTTATTTGCCAGGACCAAACAAAGACAGTCTTGCTGCTTCCCTGCCGCCACCTTTGCCTCTGCGAGGAATGTACTGAAATCTTGCTGCAGCAGGCTTCATACCAGCGCAATTGCCCGCTCTGCCGGCAGATGATCCTGCAGACTCTCAATGTCTACTTGTAGGCGCCGCTGGGGATAACTATTATCTACATTCCACCAGACTTTTCAGGCGCACGGAGTTGTGTGTCTCACCTTTGTACTCACTGCTTTCTGCACTGGCTGATGGAGAACAGCTCCTTGCTGATACTTAGCGGCAGCATTTTTATTCCCAAAGAGCCTGTATAATCATTGGAACGTGGAGAATGTCACAAATGTTTTCTTGATGTTCCCAGTTTCCTTTGCTTGCTGCTGCCATCAGAAAGCACACAAGCTGATTGCATTAATCGTCCAAACCGCCACTATTACAAGGTGTGCCGAGTTTTGAGCCATCAAATTGAACTTTCAGAAATGAGGCTTAAAAAGCCCACCAGAGACCCGTCAAGGAGCACTTGTGTAGATAAACCTGGTAAGCATCAAGCTGTTACACGGGGTTCAGCTGCTGAAAGTCTAGGTATTCTGGGGTCTCTGTTAACTAGGGCAAAGTTTTCTCCACCAGACTTGCAAAAAAAAAAAAATCTTCCTCAGTTCTTCCACTGGAGAGGATGTTATTTTGACTACGCTGATGGCAACCATGCATTGTAGAATACCCCCTTTCAAGAAGTGTGGCCAGTGTTTTAGGTCCTGGGGCCAGTGTGCATCCTCAGGAGGTGCCATTTTTAAGTCATTCAGCTGAATAACTTTTTTCCTTTTCAGATTTGTTGTGTCCATTTGTTTGGGGGGCTTCAAGATCCATAAGAAAGGCAAACTGGACACCAAAGTGCAACTGTGGGAGTGTACACGCGCAACTCCCTGACTCAAGTAATGGGAACTTAGGTCAGGATCCCATTGCATCCACTGGCACGCTAACTTCCACAGGTCACTATGCAAAACTACGACATTCCAGTGTTGTTGCACAACTGAACTGTATGCTTTGACTTGTTCTTTTGGTTGAGTTGGAGGGAGGGATTACTACAATTGTATTTTGTTTGCTAACAAATGCAAACGTCCTCTCATATAGCTCCAGAGACCGAATTGTTTGGTCTCTGGTGTTTGTGAAGACGGCCAGCACAAAAAGCCTTTTCTGACTTCTCGTCTGGGTTGTATTTGAGCAGGCTGGTGACCTCATTAGCAAACACAGGCTCTAGATCCTATAGCTTAAGTTCTCAAGGCTAAACTATGCAGTCTCCTAGGAGCAAGCGCATTTCGTTGCTTAAGGTAAACGGACTGTCACGAGGGATGAATGAAAGGACACAGGCCAGAGTGGTTTGTTGTGTTCTGATTCTGGGCACCAGGAAAACCTTTGGGCTTCCTTCTTTCCAGAGCCGCTCAACCACCATCACCCATTCTCAGAAATCAGGTAGCAAGGGCAAACACGAAAATGGGGAACCCAGTGGTTTGCTTCTTTTAACCTGTAGCCCATGTGTGAGTTGGGAAACTGAGCCAGACAGACGATGGTTGAACCTCTTCCACCCCCAGCTGCAAAGAGCAGCTGATTTGCTTATTTTTTTAAAATTGGAAAGTGAAATCTGAGAGGCACGACATCCTGGCGAGGAATTTTTTTTTCCTGTTTAGTTACTAAATTATTGATGAACGTTGGGATTGTAAACTGAGCCTTGCCCTTGGCAGGAGAGATTTGTGCTGCCTTGTTTGTTAGGTGGTGGGTTTTTTTGTTTTTTGTTTTACTGTGACGTATCACAGAATGCTTTTACCAGCTTGAGCACATGACTGGCACCCCACTCTTCAACTGGTGTGCTGGGGAAACAGGCCCTGTTGGTTTTACTTTTGTGTGAGCAAACTCAAGTTCACAGCCTTACTGGCTCTGTGCAGGTGATGCCCAGCAAGCAGTCAGAAGGCCGGGCCATGTACGAGTCTGGCCACTGTGACCTTACATGCCACGCTTTGGTGGCACACGTGGGAGCACTCGCCTTTGGGACCTTGCTTAACATACAGCTCTCCTGCAAAAATACTTTGGGGGCCAAACTCTGCTTTGCAGAATGAGAGCAAAAGAGTGGAATCCTGAAGCAGGTTTCCCAGTCTGAAAAACAAGAGCGCCTATGTTAGTGCAGCAAGAGAAGTCTGTTGCTAAGACTTTTCAGAGCAAGGTTTTAAGAGCTATCGTGCCAGTTGAAAGTGGGGAAGGAATGGCTCCCTGTTGGGGAGAGACATGTTCAAAATCCATTAGCGCAAGAAGCTGTTGGAAAAAGTAGTAAACTAAATTTTATCTGTTTTTCTATCTGCGTTGCTGAAGGCTACAAGATGGCTTGGGCCTTTTCAAGGTCTCTTGGGCAATCCTGCAAGACCAAATATGTATAATTTTAATAGGGGATTCCCCCCTCCCCCCAAACCCCCCCCCCAGTACTGTTCATTCGATATGTTCCAGTTTAATTTTTCATCTCCATTTCCAATCTGGGAAATATGTAAACACACACCCCCCCCCGATCTTTTTTTTTAATTTTATTTTTAAAAAACGTGGGAGATTCTCCTGCATTTGGTCTTAGCTTTCTTTTAGACTTTAAAATGGGGGATTAACTCGTCACCGTAGTGCTGAATCGTAAGGGGGTGTTTGCTGAACTCTTTGGATTATGGGTGAGCTGAGATGCCTCTCTAGGGTAATCCAGGGCATTCCACAGACTGCCCGAGATTTGATAGCTGGAAGAACTGATTTGAGCAAATACTGAGTGCCTTAATTGTGAAAGGTCAGAAGGAGAAACGGTGCAGAAGGTGGGCTGACTGCAGAACGAACCAATTTAAGTACGTTTGTGCGTGGGGGAGACGTCTCAGAGTAAAAAGTTGCCGAAATGGAGGTCTGATCTTCACATGTGACCGAATGAGACGAACCTGATCTGGCAGAGTGGATTGAACAAGCCAAAGGAGAGGAAGCTTTTTAAACTGTTCTTTTATGTAAAAATACACCCTTCCAAGTTTAAAACAAACTAGCACACTAGGGAAGGAGGTTCTAGCCTGTTCCTTTCCGTGCTGGTTTTTCCACTTGCCAAGAGGTCTGATTTTTGCATTTAATGTATGGGCCTACCGAATGTGTCGTTATCTCTGTGACCCGCGTGCCCAACACACACAATGCATTCTTGAAGTCGCACGGTCCATTCTCCCCTGCGAGGGCTACCGCAATCGACTCTGTCGCTCACATAGACCACGCCTCGACTTTTACGCTGATCTGTGGCGAGGACCCGGAAAAACTGCGAGGAAGACAGCAACGGAGCGCAGAGCACTATGCAATTCCCCCTCCCTCCCATCTGTCTCTGAGAAACGTTTTTTTCCAGCTCTTCTGATCAGTTTTAGTGCTCAGGAGAATTTCAAGCTACCGGCAGTGGAGGGAGGAGAGGGGCCTGGTCAGAAGGCAGAGGTTCGGCCCTACCCTTGTATAGCTAACGGCTCCTTCTTGCTTTGTGCCTTGTTAAGCTGTGACACATCCTGATCCTCTCTGTGGTTTTTATTTTTTACAAAAATGCAAGATTTGCTTTAGGGAATGCATTTCCTCACCCCGCGCCTGCTCTCCCCCCCCCCTTCATGATTCTTGGTTGAAATTGCCCACCCCGTCTGCCTCTGGAGGGGTTGTTTGTTTGCTTGTGTGGGAGCGGCAGAGTCCATTCTTTGCTCTGTGTAAACGATTATTTGCAAATTAAAAAGTATCCCTTTTCACACAATCGATTCTCCCGTCTTGTTTGAGCCACTTGGCAGCGCTCCCTGCCTCACTCGCACACACTTGGGAGCTCCTCATACACACACTGAGCGTACTCGCTCATCAGGCATGGTTAAAAAGGTGGTGGGGGGATGGGACAGAGGCTCTGGAACCAAAGGCACAGGGCTCAGATCCCAGCTAGATTCACCGGGTGATCCTCTGCACATGCCCGTCTTGGCCTCAGTTCTGCATGAGGGTGATGGGCAGTGTTCCCTCTAAGCTGATTTAGTGTGAGCTAGCTCACAGATTTTTAGCCTCCAGCGCACCCATTTTTATCTCCGCTCAGGAAGGATGGCCCCAGAGCAAACTGATTTATGCAGCGGCCAAACCGCTCGCTCACCACTTTATTGCCAGCAGCTCACAAAGTAGAAGTTTTTGCTCAACCAGGACTCCACACAGCTTACAGGGAGCATTGTGGCTGCGTCTACCATGCGGAGTCAGAATTCCAAAGGTGTCTACAGGTCGGGGCCCCTCAAGGTAGGAGAAGCTGTGGGAGCATCTACAAGCAGTGCAATGCACTCTTTCATTCCCTTGATCTTGAGGGGACTCCACACAGCTTAGAGGGAGCATTGTGGCTGCGTCTACCATGCTGAGTCAGAATTCCAAAGGTGTCTACAGGTCGGGGCCCCTCAAGGTAGGAGAAGCTGTGGGAGCATCTACAAGCAGTGCAATGCACTCTTTCATTCCCTTGATCTTGAGGGCTAGCAGCTTGTACATTCGGGTTACCATTTTGTGCATGAAATACTGGATTTTGTGTGACAGTCTAGGCATGATTCCAAGGTGACCATAATTTGCCATCCTTGCAGGTAGGCTATGGTGTTTTCTATATGTCGCTTTGGTTCTTACCTTGCCTGGTGAGGTGGCTTCCTTGCCTGTGCTCTGACTTGGGGCTGCCGGGAGCTGAATGTCAGCATTTTCACAAAGGAGAGTCCCTTTGAAGCACAGCTGGAATCCAGCCAGACCAGATCGTTGTGGTCTCCCCGTCAGTCGCTGTGGTTGAATTTCATGAAGAGAGGCTTAATTCAAGGGATTTGCTCATCGTGGAGTTCTCCACTGCTGGAAGAGAACCAGACGGACACCCAAAGCAACTTGGGAAAACGACGGAGAATTTAAAAGGCATCCAGATTGCTGTTTCTTTCAAAAGCTTTCTGTTTGCAACCCTTTGAGAGGCTTACAATCAATAATAGTTTAGGATGTCCAAAGCACGCTGATATAGATTATGGCACAAAAGCCCTCTAAAGTAAATTAGTATTATCTATCACAGTTGTATCCCTTTCTTCTGCCAAAGAGCTCAGGGCAATGTACAAGTTCCTTCACAACTTTGCATATATCTCTTTTTAGCTTCCTTTATATCACACCTTTCTCCCCAATAGCAACCCAGAGCAGCTTACAGCATTCTCCTCTCTGTTTGGTGTAGTGGTTAAGTGTGCGGACTCTAATCTGGGAGAACCGGGTTTGATTCCCCCACTCCTCCACTTGCAGCTGCTGGATGACCTTGGGCAAGCCATAGTTCTGTCAGAGCTGTTCTCTCAAGGACAGTTCTGGAAAGAACGCTCTCAGCCCCACCTACCTCACAGGGTGTCTGTTGTAGGGAGGAGTTTGTAAGCCGCTCTGAGACGCCGAGTGAAGGGTGGGGTATAAATCCAATATCCTCCTCTTCTTTCCTTACAACAACCCTGTCAGGTAGGTCAGGCTGACAGTGTGTGTTTGGCCCAAGGTCACCCAGTAAGCTTCCATGGCAGAGGGGAGATTTGAACCCGGGTCTGCCAGATCCTAGTCTGTCACTTAAATCACTACACCACACTGCATGGATCAAGGGTCCCATTTGTACCATGCTGCAACCTCTGCAAAACGACCACGCGTGCTGAGCTTGCATGTCCGCGTTGCATGGCCCCTGTCGACACTGCGCTGCCGTGTTAATTGAATGTGCGTCACTGGCTTTGCAGCAGTTGTCCCACAGTTCAAACAAGACGCTGGGAGCGTGTAAAGCTGCTCAGGTAAGCTCTTTGCCTCTCCAGCATCCACATCTAAATTGGGCCCTGTGTGCATATTTGCAAGAATAAAACCATCTGGAAATCTCGGGCAGAAAACAACTGGGGGAGGAAGGGAGGAAGAGAGACTGAGTGGGAAAATGACCCCCAGAGGAAGGATGAAGCGGTCTCGCCCTCTGATCAGAATTGCAGCCCCCTCTGCTTGCTTTTCATTTAAAACGGAAATTGGAGTTTTCGTGGTGTGTGTGTTCCTGTTCGTCCCTGAACCACTTTGCTGCCCCAGCTCCCCGAAGCAGCTGTAGCAATAAAAACAAATAAGTCAGTAGCAGAAGCATAAAACCATGTTAGAGTCACTGAAATCCAGGCTTTTAAAGAATGCAAAGAAAACCGTTTTCTTTACCTGTCTTCAGATCTCCAGAGATGACAGAAGCTGACAGATGTCTTTAGACAAAGCTTTTCCAAGGATGGGTTCCATTATGGAGGAAGTGCAAACAGTACAGTCGATTAATGGGGCATTTACCGTATGTTATGCACGACGAGGCTCTCATAAAATCTCAGCTGTTTCTCGTGCAAGTTTCTAGACCTCAAGGTTCCAGATTGTTTGTTTATTTATCATATGGCAGAGTTACATACAGGAAGCATATAATATAAAATACATAACCCCTAAATAGCAATATCTAAATTTTTAACCAACTCAATTGAACTTGAGAAACTGGGTGTTTGTGGACTCTAATCTGGGAGAACTGGGTTTGATTCTCAGCTCCTCCACTTGCAGCTGCTGGATGACCTTGGGCAAGCCATAGTTCTGTCAGAGCTGTTCTCTCAAGGACAGTTCTGGAAAGAACGCTCTCAGCCCCACCTACCTCACAGGGTGTCTGTTGTAGGGAGGAGTTTGTAAGCCGCTCTGAGATGCCGAGTGAAGGGTGGGGTATAAATCCAATATCCTCTTCTTTCCTTACAACAACCCTGTCAGGTAGGTCAGGCTGACAGTGTGTGTTTGGCCCAAGGTCACCCAGTAAGCTTCCATGTCCTGCTACAAAAAAGCCCTGGGTTTTGACAACAAACAAGGTAAGCAGAATAACAAGCAAAAGGTGGGTTTGGCTCGATAACCACTCTTCTGGTAACATGGGGGTGTGGCCTAATGTGCTAATGAGCTGTGCTGTCAGGGGTGTGGCACAATATGCTAATGAGTCCTGTTGTTGGGTGTGGCCTATTATGCTAATGAGTTCCTGCTGGGCTTTTTCTACAAAAAGAGCCCTGCCTTTGAGACGTCCTGACGGAGCACAAGCAGGAATGACAATAATGTGGATCAACGCAACCTCTCTCTAATGTCTTCCCAAAGCGCAGTGACGTTTCAGAGGTGGTTTGCCATTGCCTGCCTTTGCGTCACGACCCTGGTATTCCTTGGAGGCCGTCCTTGCAAATACTAGCCAATGCCGACCCTGCTTAGCTTCTGAGATCTGACAGGATTGGGCTAGCCCGGGCTACCTGGATCAGGGCACTCTTGTTCTTTTCTACCGCTACAGTCAATCATGGCTACTCATCTTGATCTAACTGGGACAGGTTAGATTTTCATGGCCGAGCGCCGAAGAATAGATTCTTTTGAACTATGGTGCCGGAGAAGACTCTTGAGAGTCCCTTGGACTGCAAGGAGATCAAACCAGTCAATCCTCAAAGAAATCAACCCTGACTGTTCCCTGGAAGGCCAGATAATGAAACTGAAGCTCCAATACTTTGGCCACCCAATGAGAAGGGAGCACTCACTGGAGGAGAAGACCCTGATGCTGGGAAAGATGGAAGGTCAAAGAAGACGGGGACGGCAAAGGATGAGATGGTTAGACAGTGTCATAGATGCAATGAACATGAAATTGAGCCAACTTCAGAGGATAGCGGAAGACAGGAGGGCCTGGTGTGATCTGGTCCATGGGGTCGCGAAGAGTCGGACTCGACTGTGCGACTGAACAACAACAACTTCTGGGGAAAGGAATCAGGCCCCAGGGGAAAAAAGGTCAAAATGATCTTTGAAAGCGATGACTTGACAGTCTCTTCAATCGTAACTGATCTGCTGCCTGAGATGGGACAAAAATCCGCTTAGCCTTTCAGACTCTCGTACGTCTTCCTTAAAGTGCTGGGTGCCTTGGCGATCTGGTGCTGAGGTAGCAGTGTTGGGGGAATTTCCTTAGGATGGAGAGTAGCGCTGACGTGGACTTTTATCTACACAGAATCATGAGCCCTGTTCTGGGAGAAAACACGATAACCCTCTTTGAAACCCCAGCAATGACTATAAAGAGTCTCGTGGCACCTTAAGACCAGCAGATTTATTGGGTCGCAGAATGCCGCGTGCGCCTAGAACTCACTTCAAGGGATGGTCAGCATGCCCGAGCTGAAGAGAAAAACAACACATTTTCATGGACTGGAAGCAGGTCTGAGGAACCTGTAGCCTGCGAAGGCCCCCGTAAAACTGTGATTCTTGAAAGTGCCCCTGGACTCTCCGCTGGTCTTTCTGCAGCCGCCCTCCTTCTGGAGCGAGAAACTTCAGGGTGACCCCAGAACCCCGACGGAAAATGGCTATGCTGTGTGATCTCGTGAAAATCCAAGGCCGCTGTTAATATTTCCCAATGATCCAAAATAAGGCATGAGGCCAAGTTAGACGAAATCCTGCCCCTGTATACACTGGGGGAAACAGATCTCTTGCCACCAAATCAGAGAACGCAGGTGGGAAAGCATCCAGTGAATTGGGTTGCCAATGCCAGGTTGGGGAATTCCTGGAGATTTTGGGAATGGAGCTTGGGGGAGGGAGAGACCTCAGGAGGGCCCCAGAGTCTGGAGATCAGTTGTAGCACCAGCCCAGGAGATCTCCAGCTCTCTAGTTGGAAATAGATCAAGATGGGTAGCCATGTTAGTCTGTCTATAGCAGTAGAAGATAGCCAAGAGTCCAGTAGCACCAAAAGAGAGCCAGTTTGGTGCAGTGGTTAGGAGCACGGATTCTAATCTGGGAGAGCTGGGTTTGATTCCCCACTCCTCCACACGCAGCTACTGGCATGACCTTGGGTCAGTCACAAGTTCTCTCAGAGCTGTTCTCTCAAGGGCAGTTCTCAAAAGAGCCCCACCTACCTCACAGGGTGTCTGTGAGGGAGAGGGGGAAGGAGATTCTAAGACGCTCTGAGACTCCTTCAGGTAGTGAAGGGCGGGGGTATAAATCCAATCATCTCCTCCTCCTCCTCCTTCTTGACACACAAAACTTGTGGAAGGTAGGAGCTTCTGCCGTGGCTCAAGTGGTTAAGACGCTGAACTGCAGGCTGTGGAAGGTCAGTAGTTCAGCAGTTCGAGACCCGGGTGCCGCATGACGGAGTGAGCTCCCGTCTCTAGTTCCAGCTCCTGCCAACCTAGCAGTTTGAAAGCAAGAAATTGCAAGTAGATAAATAGGGACCACTTCGGTGGGAAGGTAACAGCGTTCCATGCGCCTTGGTGTTTAGTCATGCCGGCCACATGACCACGGAAACGTCTTCGGACAGCGCTGGCTCTCAGGCTTGGAAACCGAGATGAGCACCGGAACCCTATAGAGTTGGACTCGAACTTTTACCTTTACCTAGGAGCTTCTGGGAGTCTCAAGAAGTGGGCAGTGACTCACAAAACCTCATGCCCTGCCAAGAATTTTGTTAATCCCCCGCTGGAAGTTGGCAGTGCTACCAGTGAAGCATAGTCTGATGTCATGCCACCCACTAGACAAGCCAAAGAATGGCAACCCCTAGACTATTATGGGCCTTGAACAGTGGCTGATCCCAGCTCCCAGTTGAGTACACAGAAGGTCAACACAGCAATAAAAGAAGCAGATAAAACCTGCTGAAGAGTGTCTGCTCTCCTGAAATCCACTTGCCAACACCAGGCGCGCCAAGGATTTTAGCCCCTGATAAGGGTGTGATCTCATGTGTGAGCACAATTAATGCACAATTAAGGAGTGTCAATATACCCTGGTGTCGAAGGTCTCTCTCCGTAGTGCAGTTTGCACACAATGAGATGGCTTATGAGCACTTAGACTGGGAAGGGTTTTCCTTTGTCTGCCTCTTCTTATCAGCGTCGGGCATGCGGGCGA
The DNA here is from genome assembly GCF_001447785.1 of Gekko japonicus. Lineage (NCBI taxonomy): Eukaryota > Metazoa > Chordata > Lepidosauria > Squamata > Gekkonidae > Gekko > Gekko japonicus. The sequence goes on along the minus strand of NW_015162013.1, from coordinate 83,218 downwards.
TATCAGATGGAGGGTAAAAATTCAAGAGGCAGTCGGGACAAAAGGATAGGGTTGCCACCTTCCAGGTGGCACGTGGAGATCTCCTGCTATTACAGCTGATCTCCAGACGACCGAGATCAGTCCCCCCCCCCGGGGGGGGGAATGGCTGCTTTGGAGGGTGGACGCCACCCTGCTGTTCCCCAGGCTCCACCCCCAAAATCTCCAGGTGTTTCCTAGTGCAAAGTAACACTAATGATTTTTTTCTTTTTGCCTTGGCTGATTCAGCGAATCAGTTCTTCTAATAGTATTTGCCCACCGCCTTAGTTGTGTACAGGCATTCATAGCAGAAAAGGGCAAGAGTCCAAAAGCACCTGAATAATAATATAATAATAATCTTTCAATTTATTAATCGCTCAATCCTGTGGAGCATGCTGGCTCTGAGCGATTTACAGTTACTCATTCACGCGGGACTAACAATGATTTATGGGGGTAAGGGAGGGCAACACATATCTTTGAAATCACACACATTCACAGTTGGCAAGGGTTTGTCCAGCTGCAGGGTCAGACGTGTTCCGTTGGCATATTCACTTCGGCTTGCCTAGATGACGTCAGCTTCTCCAGGTCTTGCAGCGCCGCACTGCCACCGCCTGGCTGGAATTATTGGAAGGCGAGCAGGTTTTTCTAAGGCTTTCAATCTTGCGAGCTGAGCTTCCAGTCGCCGGCTAACACCTCCCCCACTGGGGTTTTTTTGGTATGCCCACCCTCTCTAAGGAGTGGTACCCATTTTACCTACTCGCCGAAGCTTTTGAGCCGTTGGGTGAAAGACTAACAAAATTTGGGGCAGGGGAGGAGCTTTCAGGAGTCACCACTTACTTCTTCGGCAACGCATGAAAGCTCCTCCCTGCCCCAAATTTTGTTAGTCTTTCAGGTGCTCCTGGATTCTTGCTATTTTCTACTGCTACAAACAGAAGAAGAAGAGGAGGAGGAGGAGGAGATTGGATTTATACCCCGCCCTTCACTCGGAGTCTCAGAGCGGCTTACAAACTCCTTTCCCTTCCCCTCCCCACAACAGACACCCT
>NW_015162013.1:81522-81714 GCF_001447785.1 Gekko japonicus | reverse complement strand
CGCTACACCAAACTGGCTCTTACTGGCTCTCACTACACCAAACTGACTAACACGGCCACCCATTTTGATCTAGAAGCATTCATCACAGAATCACAGAGCTGGAAGGGATCTCCAGGGTCATCTAGTCCAAGCCCCTGCACAATGCAGGAAATTCACAAATACAGCCCCAGCGACCCCTGTTCCATGCCCAAA
>NW_015162013.1:76301-80565 GCF_001447785.1 Gekko japonicus | reverse complement strand
ACAGTTCCGCAGAGCCTGCAAGACGGAGCTCTTCCGCCAGGCTTTTGAATAGGAGCCGCCGCCACCACCAGTATAGCACCAACGCATCAGTATACCATCAACGCCCTGGAATTCCTGGAATCCCCGGAATTTCCGGTATATGGACAACTGGATATGGGCATGGACCATCAAAGCCCTAAAAATTCTTTGCATCATGGGCGAGAATGGGATGTTCAGAGGACTGCCATCCTGTTTTTAGATAGTCTTGTTTTTAGATAGGCTATAAATTGTGATGTACTTTTAATATTTTGTACTGTTTTTATTGTTTTATTAGCTATATGCCTGTTAGCCGCCCTGAGCCTCCGGGGAGGGCGGGATAAAAATGTAAATAATAAATAAATAAATAAGCTGTGGGGTCTTGTGAGCAAAAATTCTACTTTCTGAGCTACCGGCATTAAAGTTGTGAGCAAGTGATTTGGTTACTGCATGCATTAGTTTGCTTTGGATCCATCCTTCCTGAGCGAAGACAAAAATGTGTGCGCCGGAGGCTAAAGAACTGTGAGCTAGCTCACGCTAGCTCAGCTTAGAGGGAACACTGCTCGCCATAGCCAAGCTGGAGCCAGTCAGCATTTGTGTGGCGGATCTCACGGGGCACGGAGCGACCTCCGGTAGTAGTAAAGAGCAGAGCCTCTTCTCAGAGGCCTTTTCTTTCCTCCGGAGGCTGCCCGGAGCACTCATACCTCCGGCGCTCAGGAGGAAAGAGAGGTGCGGGGGCGAGGGGGCTGCGATCAATTATTAACGACCACAATTTCCATTTCTACTCCCCTTCCCAGCAAGGCTCTCAGAGTGGCTTGCAAAGAACAGCTGAGAGAGAGCTTTCAGGACAGAGTAGGACTCTGGACCGAAGGATCCACTGGCCATCTTGACGCCATGAAAGTGGGATGGAGCCTCCATCTGCAGAGGAAAGCATACCTGGGGGCACCCTGCCATAGGGGGCACCCTCCAAAGCAGCCGTTTTCTCCAGGGGAACTGAAAAGCAAAGCAAACTCCAGCAGATTCCAGAACCCCTTATGAAGCAAACAACACCCCCAGGAGTGTAAACGATCGGTGCTAGCAGTACAGGGGGCCCAGGGAAATTCATCCCCACTCCTGTTTATGGAGAGTCAGTCAACTTGCAAAGCTACCCCAGAGCCATGGAGAGAATGCAATTATTGGCAGAAAGTAGAAACACCAAATAAAAACCCACACCAGTCGAATGATCCTGTTTGGTGGGTATATCAGATAACTGTTCTGGCTGGACAACTTCCCTGACACACACACATTATCGTCAGATGCTAAGTCACTCTTCTTTCTTTCTTGTCCCAGCCTCTCTCGCCGCAGATCGGAAGGTTTCCAAGCACACCCAGATGCTTGAAAAAATTTTGTTTGGATTCAGGGCATTTCCAATTATCATGACTAGATTGGGTCAGATCTTGATCAGTAAAATTCTTTCTGCACGTCTCTAGGCGCATCTTCAGGCAGTGAAGCGCTTTCCCTAATTCTAGGTGTGCGACGGTGTTTGGGAACGGAATGTCTGGTAGTACTAGTGACCCTAGTGGTAAGAAAAAAGTAATCTCCTGGAGTCAGGATATGGAAAAATACGGGTTCCCAGTTGCCAGTGGCAAACAGTAAGCGTGGCAACCAGGGGTCATTTCCTGCAGGAGCACACAGGAGTGGAGCTCCGGCAGTAAAGAGCCCAGGGGGTGGGCACATGCAATAAGCCCCACCCCCTGCTCCCAGCAGCCCTCAATCAGAGCAAGAAGCAGCCAGGTAAGTTGCAGAGCCAATAGGTCCAAAACAGTCCAGTGGCACCTTTAAGACCAAGTTTTATTCAGGTACAAGCTCTCCCTCCTCTGCGAGGACAGATCTGCACATCCCCCCCTCCCCCGATAGCTAGCAGTCCAAAACAGTCCAGTGGAGCCTGAGCGGTGGGTGTTGCCTTCTGACACACTTCCGGTGATGTCAGGGGGTGTGACATATGCAAATGAGTTATGCTAATGAGTTATGCTAATAAGCTCCTGCACCTCTTTTTCTACGAAATGACCCCTGGTGGCAACGGATGCCTGGGTTGCTTGAAAAGAGCAGTCAAAGATGTTGCTGTTTTTTCATATGTGCCGCCACGTGCAAAAGAGGAGAGAGGAGTGCATGTTTTGCGTGCAGAAGATCTCGGGTCCAGTCCCTGGCATCTCCAGAAGGTGGTGTTGGAGACAACCCATCTTCTACCAAAAAACCCCTGGAAAAGCACTGCTAGTCAGAATGGACAACATGGAATTAGGTGGGCCAGCGAACTGATTCAGCAAGGCAACTTTTAGCACCTTCCCTAGGAGGAAAGGGTGATGAGTCTGGGACTTTTCAGTTTAGCAGAGACAACCGGGGGGTGTGGGGGAGAAGATCCCACCTTCAGCCAACACAGTCAGGTCTTCTGTATCTCCCTCCAAGCTGGCTTGTAGGGTAGCCGGCTTTCTAAACCGATTGCTCTCCCGATCAAGGCCCGTCTCTTCTTTATCGCTGCTGGACGTGTCCCAGACCTGAAACCGAAGTCAAAACTAGGTCCCAGGACTAAGCCCCAATGACTTCTGGTCAACGTGAAGCCCCTCATGAGTATAGCCAGCAAGAGCCCACCGAAAGAGGATAATTCCTTGCCGATGGCTCCATGACATAGTTGAAAACGCGAAATATTCAGAATCCTTGATCTGGAGCAGTGACTGTATTCTTGGTGCTTGGGGGGGGAGTGGGAGGGCTTCTGGAGTTCTGGCCCCACTGGTGGAGCTTCTGATGGCCCCTGGGTTTTGGCCACCGTGTGACACAGAGTGTTGGACTGGAAGGGCCATTGGCCTGATCCAACATTGGCTTCTCTTACGATCCAGGTGGAGGAAGAACATCTACATTAAAACCAGAGCTGTAGGCTTAGTTATTCTTAACAGAATGTCGGGACCCACATTCAATCCCTTGGCGCACGCTTCCAAGAAGGTTTTACTTTATTGTGAGAACTATGGTAGCATAAACATATTCACTGTTAAGAATAGCTAACACTAAGCCTACAGGTATAGATATAGTATACTCAAAAGGGGACCCCCCATCGATGGGCCAATTAGGCGCGCTCCAGCGGGTGGGAAAACCCATTGGTGGGTTGGCGAAGAAGCGAAAGTGGTCCCAAGGTTGAAATATGGGAAGACACTACAGGAGGGAGTGAGCAAGCTGCAAGGTCAGAGATAAGGAGCAGAGGCGCCAAGGAGGATGAAATGTGGGCCTGACTGGCACACAGGTCAAGGGTGTGAACTGCATCCCATAAACCTAATGGCAGCCAGTGTTCCCTCTAAGCTGAGTTAGTCTGAGCTAGCTCACAGTTTTGTAGCCTCCGGCTCACACATTTTTGTCTTAGCTCAGGAAGGATGGCTCCAGAACAAACTAATGTATGCAGTAGCCAAACTACCTGCTCACAACTTTAATGGCAGTAGCTCACAAAGTAGAATTTTTGCTCACAGGACTCCATAGCTTAGAGGGAACATTGGGCCAGCGTAGCTGACATCAGGGGACCCTGGGAAGAGACCCCAGGCACGCCTTGCACCTCCCTTCCTCCTGCATTCTCCCTACCTCCCCATGTGACCTAGGGATGCCAGCCTCCAGGTGGAAACTGGGGATCCCCTGGCAATTACAGTTCAGACTACAGAGATCAGCTCCCCTGGAGGAAATGGATGCTTTGGAGGGTGGGCTCTGTGGCATTGTACCCCACCGAGTTCCCAGTCCCTCCCCCGGCTCCACCCCCAAATCTCCTGGAGTTTCCCAACCTGGATCTGGCCACCCTATGTATTTCCCACCCCCTTCACTCACAGCTGCTCTCCCTGCTGGTGGCAGGGGGCGGGTAGGTTTGGGGCACCCAGGTGGCAGGGGAGAAGCCTGGGTGTGTCGTCAGTGGCAGGGCCCCCCACTAGAAGCCCTGGGCCCTGGCAGCTACCCCGTCTGAGTGGATGAGGAGGAGGAGGCTTGCAATCTCCTTTCCCTCCCCCTCCCCACAACAGACACCTCGTGAGGTAGGTGGGGCTGAGAGAGCTCTGACAGAACTGCCCTTGAGAGGACAGCGCCGAGAGAACTTGTGACTGACCCAAGGTCACACCGGCGGCTGCGCGTGGAGGCGTGGGGAATCAAGCCCGGTTCTCCCAGATGAGAGTCCGCGCTCCTAACCACTGAAGGAGTCCACGCTCCGAACCACTACACCAAACTGGCTCCAGGTTGGGAAACTCTGGGA
>NW_015162013.1:72602-76212 GCF_001447785.1 Gekko japonicus | reverse complement strand
TCCCACGTGGAGACTGGCTTCCCTGTCAGGGCCGGCCCCAGCTTATTTTGCCCCTTAGGCGGGGATCCCGTTTGCCCCCCCCCCCACGGCGCGCCCACCAATTTTAAAAAATAAATGCATTTTAGGAAGAATGAAAAACACAAATAATCAAGAAACTCCCAGAGTATGGAGCCGGGTGCAGTTTGGTGCCCCTAAGGGCCAGCCCGCTCTAGGCGATCGCCTAGTCCGCCTAGTGAGTGGGCCGGCCCTGATCCCTGTGGCCTATCCGTCTCCACCACAGTCTCTGCACTGCTGGGAAAGGAAGAGGTGGCCTTGATGTTTACCAGTGCAGGACTGATTCCCCTCCTGTCCCCTTAAGCCTCCCCTCATCTTTCACATCCCCCCCCCTAAATCCTTTGTCTGGTCTGATCTTAGCCAGGAGCCCTGGGGGAGGGGGGGGATCAAGTCCAGGTGGCAGCCTAAATGAGGAGGGGGATGGTTTTGCTGCAGGTCTGCCCCCCAGCCAGGAAGAGGGAAGGAAGCAGAGACGTGACCCCCCCCCCTTCTCTCCCCGTCCCTCTCCTGTCTAGAAAGGAGCCTGTCCCAGCCGCCAGGTCCCCAAGCAAGGGAAGGAGCTAATGAGGCAGGACAAAGCCAGACGGGGAGCAGCTGAGCCGTTCTGGATTAAGCCTGGGAGTCCCAATCCTGTCTGCAAAGAAGCGCATGTGTTTCCTTGCACACGGAGTAAACCCACTGGCCTTCCTGGCTGCAACAACAGGGTCTCTTATATCAAGGGACCAAGCATGGCTTCTAAAGCTAAATTTCTCTGTGCTGCGTCTAGGAGGCAGGTACACTGCCTCTCTGAACATGGGGTGTCTGTTTTGAAGATGCCTTGGCAGCAGCTAGGGTTGCCAGTCTTCGGGCGGTGGCTGGAGATTCCGCCCACTATCAGAACCGATCTCCAGGTGACACGGATCTGTTCACCTGGAGGAGGAGGAGAAGAAGGAGAGGAAGAGATTGGATTTATCCCCCGCCCTTCACTCGGAGTCTCAGAGCGGCTTCCAATCTCCTTGCCCTTCCCCTCCCCACAACAGACACCCTGTGAGGCAGGTGGGGCTGAGAGAGCTCTTGACAGAAACGGCTCTTTTTCAAGGACAGCTGTGACAGAACTTGTGACTGGCCCAAGGTCATCCAGCAGGTGCAAGTGGAGGAGTGGGGAATCAAACCCGGTTCTCCCAGATTAGAGTCCGCGCACTTAACCACTACTACAAGCCACTACACCAAAGTAGCTGCTTTGGAAGCAGATTCCATGGCGTGATACATCGTTAGAGTCTCTCCCCTTCCCAAGCCCCGCCCTCCTCAGGCTCCACCCTCAAAATCTCCAGGTACTTTACAACCCCGCCCCCCTCGCAGCATGGTGATCCCTGGGTTTTGTCAAATGGGCAACTCCCATTCATTTCATTGGGGTCTGAGCTGAAGAGCTTCCCCGTGGATTGTGCCCGATGAGCTCCCCTATTTGGAATCTAGTTTCGGAGGCTCCCCGTGTTGTTCTGCAGCGGAAGACCTAGATTCGAGTCCAGCGGCACCTTAGGGACCAACGAGATTTTGGGGGGAGGCATGCGCTTTTGAGAGTCGAAGCTGTATCCGGCAAAGAGAGCGTCGGCTCTCTAGAAGCTGACACCCCCTCCCTCCAAATTTTGTTGGCTTCTATGGTGGTAAAGGTCAAGGTTTCCCTTGCTCTAAAGCCACCCGAATCCGACTCTAGGGGCGTGGTGCTCATCTCCGTTTCCAAGCCGAAGAGCCAGCACTGTCCGAAGATGTCTCCGTGGTCACGTGGCCGGCATGACTAGACGCCGAGGCGCACGGGACGCTGTTACCTTCCCACCAAAGTGGTCCCTATTTATCTACTTGCAATTTCTTGCTTTCGGACTGCTAGGCTGGCAGGAGCTGAGGCCAGAGATGGGAGCTCACTCCGTTGCGCGGCACACTCGGGTCTCGAACTGCCAAACTACAGACCTTCCAGACTCCAGCTCAGCGTCTTAACCACTAAGCCACTGCAGCCCCTCTATGGTGGTCCTGGACTCAAATCGAGCTCTTCTGTTTGCAATCTGGTTATCCCATCTGAGGCATCATTAAAAATGGAAACACCATGCTCAGAGGCAGTCTACCTTCTTCCCTGGCGCCCCGTCCAAAACAACAGAAGCTGGCCAAGACCGGGAGCCGCGTTTAGCGCCGGAAAGGTTCCCTCCTCCTCTTCTTACAGAGCCAGCCATTGATCTGTGGATTCACTTAGGCGCAGGGAGAACATCTCTGCTGACAAAAACAGATCTAATCGAAACATGCATTTAGTGAGAATTTAATCTACTTCCAGGAAAGAAGCGGTGTGTGTCTGTGTGTGTGTGCGTGCCCTGGGGAAGGCTAGATGAGGGCCCAGCCCAACTCGTAGGATGGAAGTGAGATAGCTGGGGAGGGGCCGTGGCTCAGCGGCAGAGCCTCTGTTTGGCATGCAGAAGGTCCCAGGTTCGAACCCCGGCATCTCTAGCTTTAAAAAAGGATTTGTTCGTAGGAGACCCTGGAGAGCCATGACCAGCCTGAGTAGACAGTCCTGAACTCGATGGACTGATAGTTTAATTCAGTATAAAGCAGGTTCATGTGTGTGCAGGTTGCATCTCAAACACATACCCAGAAGTGTTCCATTTAGTTAAAAAGGGATGATGGAAGTTTCAAATGGTGATACAAAGACACTATTCTTATTCGGTTTGATGTAGTGGTTAAGTGCACAGACTCTGAACTGGGTTTGATTCCCCACTCGCAGCTGCTGGAGGACCTTGGGCAAGCCGTAGTTAACATAAGAACATAAGAGACGCCAAAGGCCCATCCAGTCCAACACTCTGTATCACACAGTGGCCAGAAATACCAGGTGCCATCAGGAGGTCCAGCAGTGGGGCCAGGACATTAGAAGCCCTCCCACTGTTGACCCCCCAAGCACCAAGATGACAGAGCATCACTTGCCCCAGAGTCCCTATCTATACCTTGTGGCTAATAGCCACTGATGGACCTCTGCTCCATATGCTTATCTAATTCCCTTTTGAAGCCGTCCATGCTTGTAGCCGCCACCACTTCCTGTGGCAGTGAATTCCAAGTGTTAATCACTCTTTGGGTGAAGAAGTACTTCCTCTTATCCGTTCTAACCCGACCGCTCAGCAATTTCATGGAGTGCCCACGAGTTCTTGTATTGTGAGAAAGGGAGAAAAGTACCTGTTTCTCTACCTGCTCTTTCCCATGCATAATCTTATAAACATGACAAGTTCTGACAAGAGCTGTCCTTGAACGAGCTCTCTCAGCCCCGCCTACCTCACAGGGTGTTTGTTGTGGGGAGGGGAAGGGAAAGGAGTTTGCAAGCCGCTCTGAGACTCTGAGTGAAGGGCGGGGTATAAACCCAGTCTCCTCCTCCTCCTCTCCTTCTCCTTCTCCTTAACTATAAAATATCTAGTAGACGTTTCTCTTACCCTTTCTCTGTTTTATATGGTTCATCCCACCCATCCAGTTTTATCCTCACAACCGCCCCAGAGCCCTTAGGGGGTGAGCGGTATATAAATAGAAGGAAATAAATAAATAAATAAATAAATAA
>NW_015162013.1:59487-72581 GCF_001447785.1 Gekko japonicus | reverse complement strand
AACCGCTCTGACTGTCAAGAAGTTCTTCCTAATGTTTAGCTGAAAACTCTTTTAATTTCACCCTATTGCCAACCTTCTGGGGCAAGAGAAAACCACTCCGCTCCATCCCCTTTCCTCTCCCCGCATTGGTCCAAAGTGCCTGCCTCCCCACCCCTCCTAAGCTCCGCTACCAGTTGAATTCTCCAGGTTTCCCATTCCTCCAGCTCCACTGAAGCCAAGCCAAATTTAGGATGATGCCAGGGCCGAAAACCCTTTGTGCTCCAGCCTGGCAAAGTGCCCAATGCAAACGGGGGGCTGGAGGGTGTTGCCACAGCAGAGGTCCCCCTTCCCCAAAGCCTCTCCAGGTGTGCCCCCAAAAACCCCAAGGCGTTTGTAGTTAACCCTGGGAAACATCTCCAGCTGGGCCTGTTCCAAAAGCATTTGGGAAAAGGAGCGCGACGAGGCCTATTTTGGGCAAGAATGCAGTGATCTTTCTTCCTTCCCTGGCTAAAAATAAAAGACCTTTCCCCAAACAGGGTCACCATTCTCACACTGGGATTCTGGGGCCAGAAAGGAAGACTTGGCGGAATCTTTACCCCCAAAGCCCTAGGGGAAAGCCTGGCCTGGGGACTGACCCAAAAACGTTCCTGCCATTTCCGCTTGGCACTGCAGAGAGTGACGGCTGCGTGTGAGGAGGACCTCCGTTTCAGATGATCGCAAATCTCAGCCCTGCTGTTCTTCCTAGAGCCAGTCTGGTGTCGTGGTTAAGTGCGCGGACTCTAATCTGGGAGAACCGGGTTTGATTCCCCACTCCTCCACTCGCAGCTGTTGGATGACCTTGGGCAAGCCGTAGTTCTGATAAGAGCTGTTCTTGAAAAAGAGCCGTTTCTGTCGGAGCTCTCTCAGCCCCACTTACCTCACAGGGTGTCTGTTGTGGGGAGGGGAAGGGAGAGGAGATTGTAAGCCGCTCTGAGACTCCTTTGGGTAGTGAAGGGCGGGGTATAAATCCAAACTCTTCTTCTAAGAGGTTATGCCTGTAGTTGGCTTCCCTGCCCCCTGCCTTTCAAACAGGAAACATATAAGGTAGAAGGGGAAATGTGGCACTTCTTCAGGACTGCTAGCTTCAGTTAATTTAATACAGGGTCTCAAGTTCCCAGTGCAGTCTGTGGTATGCTCAGCACATGAGCGCATGAAGCTGACTCAGACTGAGTCTGACCTTTTTTGGTCCATCAGGATCAGTATTGCCTACTCAGACTGGCAGCAGCTCTCCAACGTCTAGGGAAGAGGTCTTTCAAATCACCTGCTGCCTGCTCCTTTTAACTGGAGAGGCTGCGGACAGAACCCGGGACCTTCTGCATGCCAAGCAGATGTTTGACCACTAAGCCACACACCTTCCCTGGAACACATGAAGCTGCCTTGTACCAAATCAGACCCTTGGTCTACCAGAATTGACTACTCAGACTGGCAGCGGCTTTCCAGGGTCTGAGGCAGAAGTCTTTCACATCACCTGCTAACCGGTCCTTAACTGGAGATCCCAGGGATCGAACCTGGAACCTTCTACATGCCAAGAAGATGCTCTACCATTGAGCCACGGCCCCTCCCCAGGGCGGCTGCGAACAGCCCAGGAAAAAAACCTCCCAGCCTAGTCGTTGGTAAAAACGTAATGGGGTAATAAGGCCACTGACTCTCCCCCTGCCTGCTTTTCTCTGGCTGGATAGTTTTCAATGAATATGCAGGTTTTGCAGAAGAGATTGGATTTATATCCCCCCCTTCCCGCGAAGTCTCAGAGCGGCTTACGAACTCCTTTCCCTTCCCCTCCCCACAACAGACACCCTGTGAGGTAGGTGGGGCTGAGAGAGCTCTTGACAGAAACTGCTCTTTTTCAAGGACAGCTCTTGTCAGAACTACGGCTTGCCCAAGGTCATCCAGCAGCTGCAAGCGAAGGAGCGGGGAATCCAACTCGGTTCTCCCAGATTCCCTGCACATAACCACTTCACCAAACTGCATGAGGCTGGATCGGGGCCTAGTGCACACTGGTGGGCCCGTCCCCTGGACTTGCAGGTCTTCCAACAGGGGCCCAGCTGTAGAGTTGCCAACCTCCAGGTGGGGCCTGGGGATCTCCCGCTTTTACAACTGATCTCCAGCTGACAGAGATCAACTCCCCTGGAGAAAATGGCTGCTCTGAAGGGTGGACTCTATGGCATTGTACCATGCTGAAGCCCCTCCCCTCCCCAAACCCCACCCTCTCCCGGCTCCACCCCCAAAGTCTCCAGATATTTTCCAACCTAGACCTGGCAACCCTACCCTGCTGTGAGCCCCGGAACCGAGCCCACCTTCAGACCCAGATTTTTGATTTCAGCAACTATGTTTGATTGACAATCCTAGACATTGCCCAAATGATGGAATCAGGAAGCCAACGGGGGCCGCCCCATGAATGGCGAGTACTATGTACTCCGACATCAGCCTTCCCCAAATGCACTCCCTCTAGCGTGACACACGGACGTCAAAGAGCACCTGTGAGCCACAGGAGAGCATTGTGCAGCTGACTGGGTCAGGAGGGTAAGTGCAGCAGTCTGTAACCAGAGGGCTGGGGACTTGGGGAGGGAGAGACTGTGGCTCAGTGGTAGAGCAACAGCTTTGCAAGCAGAAGATCCCAGGTTCAATCCCTGGCATTTCCAAGTTAAAAACAGCAAATATTAACTACCAATTTTAAAAATGGCAGGAAACCTGCCATGGGGCAGGAGGGTTTTTTTAAAAAAGAGAAAAAGACGTGCCGGAACTCTCAAGATGGAAATGAAGTTTTCAATCTGTATACTGAAAACTCATGAACTTTTAAACATTCTTAAAAGAATTTTGTCAAAGAGGCTCCGGACCTGTTCCGGCGTGTGTCTCCCGAAAAAAAGCCCTGGGTGGTAGGAGTGTGGGGAAATCGAGAAGAAATGGCCCCAGATATGTCCGCATGGCAACCAACTCCGCTTTGAGTTTGATCTTTCCAGGAAGATGGTACCAAAACAGGTTTGGGAAACGAATACAGCGGAGTTGGAGAGAACTTAGAAAGTGAACTATTGCATTACATTGTGCAAAGGGGAGGGGCAGCATTGGGGGGGGGGAGAAGAGCCAAACCTTCATGTAGGAGCAACCCTGTTTTTGGTTCCCTTTCTGCTGTTAAAAACAGGATTCAGAATAAAAACTGGCAACCCAAGAAATGTTGTTTGTGGCAGGGAAAAATCTCACAAGTTCCGGAGCACATTTTCTTGTTACATAGACAGGTGAACAAAAAAATAAATAAATCTGCATTATATGGAACACATATACCCGTTAATGGCATACAGAGAGTGCAAGAGATCCAAATCTCTGTATATGAAAAAATTCCTAGTATAGGATTTGTATGTTGCAGAAACAATAAAACTACAGTGAGACCTTAATTCTGGCCTAAGGGAGCCCCCTAGTGGCTAAGCCGTTCTCTGCATCAACAATGGCAGCGTTAAACATTTTCACAGGTTGGGGTGGGTGAATGGGAGCATGAAGGCCGTTTCCATTTTCCTTTACATTTCCTGCGTGAGAGCAGGCTCAGCCTGTTCAGTGTTTCAAGCAACTTTTGTTCATTTTCCCCCTGGTTCTTGGCTAGGAGAGAGGCACTGCCTGAACACCTTTGCAACACGAACCTTGATCTTTCTCTCGAATGAACACAAGATAGAAACATAAACTGGGGCAGCGATTTCCATTCCAGTTTCTCTTTTATTTAAATAAGAGGGCGGAAGAAGCTTGGCAACTGCCCCTTCTTCGCAGGGTAAGAAGACTGTTAGAATGAGACCCCCCTGTGACTACCTGTAATCAATGTTCCCTCTAAGCTGTGGAGTCTTGTGAGCAAAAATTCTACCTTGTGAGCTATTGGCATTAAAAGTTGTGAGCGAGCAATTTGGCTACTGCATACATTAGTTTGCTCTGGAGCCCTCCTCCCTGAGCTAAGACAAAAATCTGTGAGCTGGAGGCTAAAAAACTGTGAGCTGGCTCACACTAACTCAGCTTAGAGGGAACACTGCCTGTAATATCTGTTGGAACTGACGGCCAGTACAGGTGGACGGAGACTTCTGCGTTGGTGGTGTCCAAATGAAGAGGACAACCTACGAACAAGCCTGTTACTAACACTACTATTACTTAGAATTACTTTTATGGCACTTTATCAGCGTGCAAAATGCCATCCCGCTCTTATCTCTCCTTACAACAACCCTGTGAGGGAAGTTAGCCTGACTCCACAGCTAGAGACTCTGCCCGGAGCTCATTTGTCTACTGGGAAGCAGAGGAGGCAGGGATATGGCCCAGCGCATGTCAGCTTGGCTGGGAGGGGGGGCTATACACCATCAAAGAATACGCTTTGTGTGCTACAGCAAAACACACAAATGTTACTCGTTTCTCTGTCACATGGCTATCTCCTCCCTGCTTGAGGATGTCTCGTACTGGTCACAATGAAAAGAACCTAAGACCTTTATAAGGGCATTAACTACAGGGGGCGTCACACCCCTTGGGTTAAGAAGACACATGTATTATCCCCCATGGATAATGTCAGTGGCAGACTTTGGAACAGGACCCCGGGAGTTCTCCACTAACCGGTGGAGAGGAGGGCACTGTCGGTCAGGCAAAGACGGCAGAGTTCGGCCAGTAGGAGTAGACCAGGAACCCCGTGAAGGTGCTGTCCGTCTTGACGCTGGCGTAGAAGCCCGTGTAGTCCCCCACCCCCACCTGCACCCAGACCTCGTCCTCGGGCTCCAGCCGTACGAGGGTGCCGCCGGACAGCGAGGTGGGTTTGGGCCAGTTGCCGTAGAACTGGAAGAAGGAGGCCACCGACTTCCCGTTCTTCATGATGTCGAACTGGAGGCTCATGCGGTAGACGGTGGCGTGGACGGCAAAGTAGTACAGGCCTGGGATCTCGCAGAGGAACTTGCCCGTGTTCCCGTCGTAATGCCCTTGCTCGTTGATCAGGACGATGTCGAAGACGATCGGCTGGTCGGCCAGAGGTGGGCTGCGGGTCTCGGAGCGCTTGGCGCTGAAGGCCGAGCGGGGCGCCACCGCGCACTCCCCCGGAGTCCCCTTCTCGCCCGGCAGCCCGTTTATGCCAGGGCTGCCTCTGTCTCCTCGGGGGCCCGACGGACCTTGGGAAGACGCAGGAAAAGAGCAGCTGAAGTAGGTCCCATATCCCCACCACCAACTCCTGGAGCTCCAGTGAAATCAGCTGGGTAACACAAAAGGGTGGATTTTGCATAGATCAGAACTCCCCACCCCCACAATTAGCCAAAACAGTCCACAGTGAAGTAACAGAAGAGACACACGATAACTCAAGGCTGCAGAAAACTGAGACATCTTGTCGTGATTTGGGCTGTGCCACCGGAAGCCTAGTAGCGCCAGGGAGACTGGCTAGCAGTAGGGGAGGCTGGGCCTACAAACCCCAGAAGGCCTTGAGAAGTTTTGGTGCCGATTTTGGCCAATAGGGAAGAAGAGGGCTGGGGGAAAAAAGAACTGGTGCAAGAGGAGAAGCTGTTCTTCTTCCCAGGGAAAAGGGCCAGAAGGGAGGCTGCTGTGGGGAAGAAACCCTCATCCTGAGGGAAGGGTGAGTAGTCTAAGGCCACTTGAGATAGTGAGCTAGGGACAGTATATTCAGACGTGTTAAGGCATTTGATTTCTTTTCTTTTCACCCACTTAATGTTATTATTCCTGCACCTTGTTTGTTTGACCTCCTATAAAATAAACCTCTCAGGGGCTTCTGGGAGTTGTAGGCCTGGCCTCCTCCCACTGCTAGTCAGGCTCCCTGGGCCTGCTAGGCCTTTGCTTGCACAGCCCAGATGATGACAGCGTAGGGCTGCCAAGTGGGGGCGGGTGGTGGGTAAACCCCCGCTTTGGAGGCCTGATTTCCGCCGCCGCGGAATCGGGCCCCGGGGGGAACACCGCCCCCCGAAGCGCAGCGTGGTTGCGTCACCAGGGGTGACGCAACCACGTCGCTCACGTTGGGGCCGTGGCCCCGATGGTCGGAGGGAAAACCCCTCAGACGATCGGGGCCACGCCCCCAACATGAGCAACGTAGCGCGTCACTTCCTGTGACGTGTTGGTGGCGCGTGCATGCTTTGCGCACGCACATCGCCAGAGCTCCCGGAGCCCGGCAAGGCTCCCCCGCCGCCAAGGCAAGTAGACTTGGCAACCCTATGACTGGGGGCCTGGGGGGGTACAGCTTATTAAATCAAAAGTTAATTCCAATAATTCAATTTGGAGCCAGGCTGGGAGGGAGGAGGCCTGGAAGAAACGCTAGGGGGCTGGGCCCCGCGAGCCCAGCGTTAGCTACGGGCCCGTTCAGGATACCCACCAAAGTAGGTATCCTCTTACCTGGCTGTCCAACCTCGCCTTTCTCACCCGGCGTCCCCACTCCTCCATCCCGGCCATCACGTCCGTCTCTGCCAGGCAGCCCTTGACTGCCGTGGATGCCGGGGTTCCCCGGTATTCCAGGCTGCCCCGCACACAAGCTGGGGATCTTGTTGTCCTCGATCTGGACGGATTCTTCGGTCAGCATAAGGAAAAAGAGGCAGAAGTAGACGGCGTGCTCCATTTCTACAGGGGCCGGAGAGGGAAAAGGCATCCGTTAGCGGGGAAAGTGAACTGGAGATGCCGGTGATCGAACTGGGGAACCTTCTGCATGCCAGGCAGATGCTCAGCCACTGAGCCACGGCCCCTTCCCCAGTTCAGCCCTTCTCCTTCCAGGTCTGCCTTTCCCACCAGAAATCGTTTTCCAAAACAGATCAGCCAGTATCATAATGCCCCTATATAAATAGATAGTGTGACCTCATTTGGAATACTGTGTGCAGTTCTGGTCACCACACACCTTAAAAAGGAGATTATAGCTTTGGGAAAAGTGCAGAAAAAGGCAACTCGAATGATAAAAGGGTTGGAACACTTTCCCTATGAGGGCTCTTTAGCTTGGAGAAACGACGGCTGAGGGGTGACATGATCGAGGTCTATAAGATTATGCATGGGATAGAGCAGGTAGAGAAAGAAGTCCTTTTCTCCCTTTCTCACAAGACAAGAACTCGTGGGCACTCAATGAAATTGCTGAGCGGTCGGGTTAGAATGGATAAAAGGAAGTCCTTCTTCACCCAAAGAGTGATTAACACTTGGAATTCACTGCCACAGGAGGTGGCGGCGGCTACAAGCATGGACGGCTTCAAAAGGGAATTAGATAGGCATCTGGATCAAAGGTCCATCAGTGGCTATTAGCCACAAGGCATAGATAGGGACTCTGGGGCAAGGGATGCTCTGTCTTCTTGGTGCTTGAGGGGGTCAACAGTGAGAGGGTTTCTAATGTCCTGACCCTACTGGTGGACCTCCTGATGGCCCCTGGTATTTCTGGCCACTGTGTGATACAGAGTGTTGGACTGGATGGGCCTTTGGCCTGATCCGACATTGGCGTCTCTTATGTTCTTATGAAATCTCACGTTTGTCCTCCAGTCTCCTCGGCCCCCGTTGCAGAAAAAAAATTCCCACCGTGAATAAATAAAAATGAAATCACAAAAGAAGCCCCTCTCGGTGGTTCTAGCGGGAAATTACACAGTGCCTTGGCAATTCTCCTCGATTTGTGGCTGCCCCGGGCTGACCCCCCCTCCCCACCCAGCAGTCCCGACTGGATTGACCCTATAATTTAAATCATAATGATTTCCATTTCTAACATCCGGGGGCCTTTAATGACTCAGACTCCTGCGAACTTCCCAGGCCGGCATATCTGTGTGTGCGCCTTCGGAGGATCTAACAAGAGAAGCGACCGGGGAAAAAGGAGTCAGGCCACGGCTGAGGAAGTCGCCCTCCACCCTTCCTGCCCTTCCCCGTGGAATCAAACACAGGAGGAGGAAACGGGCCTCCCAAGGCGGGCAGGATGGATGCTGAGCCTGCCTGGCACGCAAGAGGGCTTCGAAAGTGCAGCCTCAGCAGAGACTCCAGGAACCGGGCTGAACTTCCTTCTCTCCCCTCCCTTCCATTCCCCCTCCGGTTCCACAGCCTGCGTGTCTCGTCCACATCCACGCGGCCTGCTCTTCGCTCTCCTCCTCTGTTTTCTCCCCTCCAGCCTGTGCCCAGGTTGCCAACGGTCCGCGTCAGACTGAGCTCTAGCTAATGGGTCTGGAATGTGAGGCTCTCTCCAAAATGTCTGTTTTGCATTCCTTCTGCGTTGCCGCCGCAGTCTGCCCCTAATTGGGACTGGGGAGGGGGGGGGGAGTTGGGATAGGCCTTGGGGGGAGAGGAAAAGAGGTATGGTGGGGCGGAACCCGGCTCTTTCTCTGTGTGTTCCTTCAGGGTGGGGTTGTATTGAAAGGCATGGGCTCGAGGGTTCAGTGGGTTGGGAGCTATGCTCCCTCTAAGCTGTGGAGTCTTGTGAGCAAGAATTCTGCTTAGTGAGCTACAGGCATTAAAGTTGTGAGCAAGCGATTGGCTACTGCATAAATTAGTTTGCTCTGGAGCCATCCTTCCTGAGCTAAGACAAAAATGTGTGAGCCAAAGGCTAAAAAACTGTGAGCTAGCTCACACTCACTCAACTTAGAGGGAACACTGGTTGTATGGAAAGACACGGGCTCGAGGGTTCAGTGGGTTGGGAGCTATGCTCCCTCTAAGCTGTGGAGTCTTGTGAGCAAGAATTCTGCTTAGTTGCGAGCGATTGGGCTGCTGCATCAGTTAGTTTGTTCTGGAGCCCTCCACCCCTGAGCCAGGACAAGAATGTGTGCGCCAGAGGCTAAAAACCTGTGAGCTAGCTCACACTCACTCAGCTCAGAGGGAACACTGGTTTGGGAGTATTTCGTTACGAGTTGGACAAGGACGCACCTACCAGGAAGAAATTTCTACCAGGGTGATCTGCATTCGAGTTCTGCTTTGCTCCTGTACTAATTGTGGGTTTGGGCGAGACACCCTCTATTAATTTTTTATTTTGATTTTAAGAGTGTGTTTGAAGAGCCGTCAAGTTGCTTTTGACTTATGGAGGCCTTATCAATTAATGTCCTCCCAAACGTCCTCTCGTTAACAGCTTTGCTCGGGTCTTGCAAACTGAGGGCCAGCTGTGGCTCCATCATGTTTAGTCTGGTAGTTTGGTGTAGAGAGCCAGTTTGGTGTAGTGGTTAAGATCATGGACTCTAATCTGGGAGAACGGGGTTTGATTCTCCACTTCTCCACATGCAGCTGCTGGTGTGACCTTGAAACAGTCACAAGTTCTCTCAGAGCTGTTCTCTCACAAGCAGTTCTTGGGAGAGCTCTCTCAGCCCCACCCACCTCACAGGGTGTCTGTTGTGGGGAGGGGAAGGGAAAGGAGTTTGTATGGGTATGAATCCAATCTCTTCTTCTTCTTTTACTGCTGCTTTCAACTTTACATCCTGCCTTTTCCCCCAATGAGGAACACAAATGACTTACATCATTCTCCTCTCCTTCATTTTATCCTCACAACAACCCTGTAAGGTAGATTAGGCCAAGAGTGTGTCACTAGCCCATGTTCACCCAGCGAGCACTCATAGCAGAACGGGGATTCCAACCTGGGTCTCGCAGATCCTTGTCTAACCACCGTACCACACTGGCCCACTCTCTGACGAATCTCACGTTATTCCCAAAAGGACAGTAAGCAAAGCAGACCCAGAATCCCCCTGTGTAAAAGGGAGGAGAGACTTATCAGTTGCTATTAGCCAGGAC
Organism: Gekko japonicus; assembly: GCF_001447785.1. Taxonomy (NCBI): domain Eukaryota; kingdom Metazoa; phylum Chordata; class Lepidosauria; order Squamata; family Gekkonidae; genus Gekko; species Gekko japonicus. The sequence goes on along the minus strand of NW_015162013.1, from coordinate 62,903 downwards.
AGCTAAATGGAGCTTCTGTGTCTAGGCGTAGTATACCTGTGAATGCCAGATACTAGGAGCCAATGACAGGCGATGAAGCAGGAGATGCCATCACTGTTTTGTCCTGCTTCCACGCTTCTCAGAGGTGCCCAGCAATTCATTGTTGGAGAAGAAAAGCCTGGCTAAATGTTTATATTGTATGCTGGTCTTAAGACCGTAATAATAACCTAACCTAACCTAAACTAAACTAAACTAACCAGCCTTGGTCAGTACTTGGATGGGAGACCATGGGGGAAGTCTGGGGTCCCTTTGCAGAGGCAGGCAATGGCAAACCTCCTCTGAACACCTCTTGCCTTGAAAACACTACAGCAGGGGTGTCAAACATGTGGCCCGGGGGCCAGATCAGGCCCACAGTGGAACTGGCTGTCTTCTGCTGGTTCTTCCAGTTCTGCTACTGCTGCGTCGTCATAGGTTTGTGGCTTACAGATACTCAAGATTGCAACAGCACAGACATTTTGATGCAATAATTCAGAGCAGGGTCAGTTATCAAGACACTGTTAAATGAACAAAAATATTGCAGAGAGTGCTAATGTTTTAAGCATGTTTTTATTTTAAGTAAAAATAAACCCTTTGTGTTTTTGTCCTTTATAAAGTTTATATCTCCACTACCTGGCATTACATTTTATGACCCACATGGCCCGGCCCGACAAGGTCTAATTTATGTCAGATCCGGCCCTCATAACAAATGAGTTTGACACCCCTGTGCTATAGGGTTGCCCTACATCAGCTACAACTTCCGCCAAATTGACCTTTGATCCAGTAAAACAAGCCTCTTGCTTAGGGAATATTTATTTTTATTTACTTAAAACATGTATTAGCCACCTTCCTACATTGTGGAATTCAAAGCGGCTTGCGATGCCAAAAAAACAACAACGATAAGAAACACATAACAGACCACAATTTAAAATCTCGACTAGGACCGCCAATGAGTAAAAACTCAGTCGAATCCAGCCCTAAATAAAACGGTCTTTAGCTGCCTCCTGAAGATGGAAAGTGAGGGGGCCAGGCACACCTCCCTGGGGAGTTCGTTCCATAATCGCGGGGCTGCCACCAAAAAGGCCCTGTTTCCTGCGCTCACCAGACGACTACTTCTTTGATTGGTGGGACAATCAGGAGGGACTCTCTCTGTGGTCTTCTAATAGGTCTTCTATTAGTATTATTTAATGTTTATAGCAACTTATATGTTGGAATGTTTTTAGATGATTTTAAAGGAAAAGGTTCCCTTGCTCGAAAGCCAGTCGAATCCGACTCTAGGGTTGCGGTGCTCATCTCCGTTTCAAAGCTGAAGAGCCAGCGCTGTCCGAAGACGTTTCCGTGGTCACGTGGCCGGCATGACTAAACACCAAGGCGCACGGAACGCTGTTACCTTCCCACCGAAGTGGTCCCTATTTATCTACTTGCAATTTCTTGCTTTCGAACTGCTAGGTTAGGCACACATGTGTCGTGGGAGTCGTGGGCCAGGCAAGTGGCTGCCTCACAAGGTAAGCCACGAAAAGCAGTGTGGTGGTGTCGTGGCTAAAAGACATGATGGGCCAGGAAGTTCAAACGTCCCCTCACCCGTGGACTCATAGGAAAGCCACCGTTCTCTCAGCATCAGCCCCCTGTCTGGAATAGAAGGTTAATAAAACCTACTTTACAGGGCTGTTGTGATATAAATTACAGGAAGCTCTTTGGACATTCAGGAAAAACCCTACTTAGATACTCAGTCAGCATGACACGTTTGCACTTTGCAGTGTGTGTATCGTCTTTGTGGGCGTTGAAACATGGGCATGCTCAGTAATGTGGCAATGCTGATGTTCATGTGTCACCCAGGCCAGAGGTCCTGATCCCCCCGGCTGAATTCCACTAGAAGCATCAAAGCCCCTCCCCCCAGTCTTTCAGTGGGGATAGTGCCGTATTTGTACTGCAGAGTAAAGGTAAAGGTTTCCCTTGCTCGAGAGCTAGTCGAATCCGACTCCAGGGGGCGGTGCTCATCTCTGTTTCCAAGCCGAAGAGCCAGCACTGTCCAAAGCTGTTTCTGTGGTCATGTGGCCGGCACGACTAAACGCCGAGACACACGGAACGCTGCTCCCTTCCCACCAAAGCGGTACCTATTTTTCCACTAGCAGTTTCTTGCTTTCAGACTGCTAGGTTGGCAGGAACTGGGGCCAGAGACGGGAGCTCACTCTGTCACCCGGCACTCGGGTCTGGAACTGCCAAACTACAGACCTTCCAGTCTGCAGATCAGCGTCTTAACCTCTGAGCCACCGTGGCCTCCAGAGAGACCTGGGTTCAAATCCTAGTTCCGCCTCAGCTACAAAGCCAGGGGCAAAGCCTCTACTTGGCATGCGGAAGGTCCCAGTTTCAATCCCCGGCCTCTCCAATTAAAAGGACCAGTCAGTAGGTGAGGGGAGAGACCTCTGCCTGAGCCCCTGGCGAGCTGCTGCCAGTCTGAGCAGGCAATACTGCCTGCGATGGATTGACGGTCTGATTCAGTACAAACCAGCGTCATGCGTCTCCTGACCTGTCACGGAGGCGAACCAAGAGCCCCTTTGCCAAAAGGAGGAATCAAATGGAACAATAAGAAATTAACTTTTCGGGTGTGTGTGTGTGTGTGTGTGTAAATCAGACTCTAGGCTGATTTACTGATTTAGTGTTCCCTCTAAGCTGAGTTAGTGTGAGCCAGCTCACAATTCTTTAGCCTCCGGCTCACACATCTTTGTCTCAGCTCAGGAAGGAGGGCTCCAGAGCAACCTAATGTATGCAGCGGCCAGATCGCTCACTCACCACTTTAACACCAGGAGCTCACAAAGTAGAATTTCTGCTCACGGGACTCCGCAGCTTAGAGGGAGCATTGGCTGGCCCCAATGTTCCCTCTAAGCTGAGGATTCTTGTGAGCAAAAATTCTACTTTGTGAGCTACCGGCGTTAAAGTGGTGAGCAAACAATTTGGCTACTGCATCAGTTGGTTTGCTCTGGAGCCCTCCTTCCTGAGCGAAGGCAAAAAACGTGTGAGCCGGAGGCTAAAAAACTGTGAGCTAGCTCACACTCACTCCGCTTAGAGGGAACACTGGCCGGCCCCCCGAAGGGACGAAGCGCATGCACCCACCCACCCTTCCCACCAAAGCTGCCGCCTTCTATCCCCCACCCCCCGCCCCTGCAACACCAGCTTAACCTCTTTGGCGAGGTTTTGGCAGGGTCCCACCCCAAACCAGAGCGGCGGCGGCACCCTGCAAAGCCAGGTCGCCTCTCCTCTCCGCCGGGCAGGGGTCTGGCGCCTTGGCACAGCCTCCGCTCCGTCGAGGCTGCCGGGCATCCCGTTCTCTCTCCCCCCAGAGACGCTACCCTGAAGCCGACACAGGATCCCAGGCAAAACTGCACCCTCCCTAACCCCCCCCC